>NW_028258315.1:9722500-9874015 GCF_053883595.1 Heterocephalus glaber
AACTAATATTTCACGATCTTCCTTTAAAAAAAAAAGGCATAGCAAATCTTATTTTAGAGAAAAGTTCGATAATTGTTAAAATATGGGGTTGTTTTCTCCTTTGGCTAAGGAATTCTGAAATCCTCTTTTTTCATTTTACATCCCTAGCTAAAGCAGAATGGTGTATTGTTCAGAACCACTCTATTTAAAGGTATAAATAACATCCGGGAAGTTGCCTCACAATCTAATGCAAAACTCTAAAGATTGCTCAGATACTAATGCATTAATATGTAACGTATAACAGAAATTTACACAAATTGACATGATTCCTGAATTTTAATACAAAAAGACATAGAGTACATTCATTCAAAACTTGATAAACTCTTACAAACAGTAGGCCACATCTGCCCTAAATGTTCCGACATTTTATCAAGAAAGAGGTTGAAGTGTGATTGTTGTTTTCACAGCCTTCATCTGAGGTAACAGCAGATATTAGTTTTCTGGACATGGTTCAGTAATTTTGGCACTTCAGCCCTTTGAGATCGAGTTAAACATGCTCTTAAATAGATGGATGTGGCCTATTAACAGACCTCATTTCCTTACTAAGGACTTCAAATGAAATTATGTACTTGCTCTCTAATGTTATAAAGGTCTCAAAGATATTTTCCCAAGTTCGTCTACTTTAAAGGAAGGCAAAGTCTGATTGTACACACCAGAGATGAGTCCTTTGAGAGGATTACCAAGTGATGGTTTGCATTCTCTGACCTCTTTACTGCTAACACATGTTCAAGAGGAAATTAGAAGTAATTTCCGACTTCTCTCCTTCACCAATTTCCTCACTCTTTTCTCTCCTTTACATATGTGCACCTTTAAGTAGTGTAAATTGGATTTTCTTCCACCCCTTTCTCAATTTAGATTCCCTCTTTCCTGATGAGATTTTATCTCTAGCTCACAGAACATAATCCTTCACTCATATTTTATATCAATTCATTTATTACCAGAAGCTAGTGCATTTATGTAAATGGTATCATTTTAATAAGTTTACATTAACTTATTAAATAATCTGCATCATGTTGCAAAAATTAAATTAAAGAAACAAAATTTAGTCACTAGCATCTTCCTGCTTCTCACTGATACGTATTCAGTTTTGAAGATAAGCAAAATATCTAGAAATCTGAACTAAATCTACTATGGATATGCCCTGTGGCTTTTCTCCATCATGTTTCTATTTAGTTGATATAATAATGCAAAGTAACTCTCCAAATCAAATCAAAGTGAGCAGTTTCTCATAACGTATTTTTAAGCTTTTTTATTGTCATATGGATAACGAGATATACCTCCTTAAATTTTTAAGTGGACACAGTTAGTGTAATTACAAACACACTATTGTACATAAGATCTTCAAAACTTATTCATCTTGAATAACTGAAAGATAATACATTTCTTTTATATAAGTGCTTAATTTGTGATAAATCAGCTTTCTAACGAATTTTGAAAAGGTCATCCTAGTAAATGTATTATGTAGAAGAAAACAATACTTTGCGATTTAAACAGAGAAAAAGAACAAAAATGACTGAAATTTTTAAAAATCAAGTGTTTCCAATGTTTTCCTTTTCATTAAAAACAAATATCTTTTGATGTGGACACTCTCGAGTTGAAAGGAAATGTATAAGAGAGTAGCAAACACGAGCAACAACAAATTCATTTATAACCAGTGACAACCCAAAGCCATGAAGTTTTTAAAAGAATGTGATTGTTGTCAGAAGGAATCGGGTCCCACGGCGCTGCTGTTCAGCTCTGGCTGCACTCAAAGCCATGGCCGAGGGGCCCCGGGAAGTCTCTCCAAGGCTGGTGGGCACAGACCAGCACGAGGGTGAATTCTGCATACTGTACGGATCATCGCTCAGTTCAGGGCAGTCAGATTGCATCTGGGATCAACCGATCGTGCTTCATGAAACCGTCAGTCCTCATTTGTGTCTCGCTGTTTTCTTTTGTCCAGCGTAAACAAGGCCAACTCGAGTTGTCTCCCTATTATCTGCGCAGGCAGATCCCACACTCCGACCTAGTCAGCGGCCGCAGAGCGCAAGTTAAAGTTCATGCTCACAAACAATAGTTCCAGTGCACGCTGGGAAGTCACAAAGACAAGCAACTTCTGAGCGACCGAGTTAGACTCTTTTCGGAAACGCAGACCCCAGATTCCTACACATACTGGCGCGGCATGTCTCTTCTGGGAAATGAAATTAAGTGTTCCTAATATGAACAATTGTTTTTCTGGCAGACTAGCTCAGCAGATTCATCTTGTTGGGAAGGCCGAGGCGGTGGTGATAATTTCGGTGTGTTACTGCTCTGGGGCTTTGCTTGGATCAGCCAAAAAAGACATGGACAGAAATACTGTCAATCTGGTCCAACTCCAGGAAGCTAATCATGCCTGAATCGCTCGGAGGAGTGTGATGATGGTAAACAGGAACAGGTATGTTGGCTTCTGTTCTCACCCACTTTGGCCACACTATCGCCTTTACAATAAAGCGGAATAGGATTCTGAAGGTATATTATGTCAGTAATAACCGAGAGGGTGCGTCATTGAAGCCATTTTCCCCGGCAAGTGGCGTAGAGGTAATATTTAGTATTCACTACATTGAATTCTTCCAGCCAGCTGGTGTGTCCTGTTTAGACTTTCATTTATGCAGCTTGAGCTGGAACCTTTTTGGTTCTCCCAGCCTATTACTTTGTCGATTTAAGGGATAACAGCCAAAGTGAAACAGCTTACAATTTGCACCTGTCTGCTCCAAGCATTCCATGTTAGATTATGTGGAGAGCGACTCCTTCACTGCTTAATGAGAGCAAGACTGGGGAAGGTTGGATCAGTTTTGCTGGGCAAGGAGAGTATCAGGTATTTTCATATTTTTGATGCATTTCTGACTTGATAGAGAACTGCCTATTTTCA
The DNA here is from genome assembly GCF_053883595.1 of Heterocephalus glaber. NCBI lineage: Eukaryota > Metazoa > Chordata > Mammalia > Rodentia > Bathyergidae > Heterocephalus > Heterocephalus glaber. The sequence goes on from NW_028258315.1 coordinate 9,725,424, forward strand.
TGTTTTACAGTCCCTGGAGTAAAATGATATAATTCAAAAAACATGAAGTTGGGCACTCTTTAAAGAAATGTTTAAATGTCATGTAACGAAGAACCAAATTAATATTCAGCCTGAGTTGCTTCAGATGAGGAAAAAAAAATTTAATTCTAAATTATATCCAAGTTGTCATAAGTGTAAAATATCTACAAAGACTTTTACTTGGAAAATGAGCAATGAAAGAAAGTATATTAAAAATTTTAGGCATATTTCAAAGAAGAAAAGTAGTTTTGGAAATAATGTTAAATGCCTGAATATAAACTGCTAGTTTTCTGCCTACACTGCCTTCAGAAACTAATTTATGGAGGTCCAAATGAAAATTCAAATATATGAACTTCAAGTTTATACCTAGAAACAGGTAGATATATTTATCCAATTATCCTTGTGCAACTCATGAAGTGAATTCTCTACCACTGCAAAAATATGAGCACCTACTCTTCACTCCCACCTCTTCCCAGAGTTCTCTGTATCTACCTTAGATCTGATCGCTTCAAGAATTACATCCATGGGATACCATCTATTTTGAAAGAATTTAAATTAAACTCATTAAGATGAAAGAGCATTAATCATGGCTTATCATATTCTCCAAACCTTCTATGTGTTAAAAAAAAATCATCACAAAGGCATTTAAATAATTTAGCACAATAGTCTTGAAGATGATCCAAGATTTAGTAAAGTAAAATAAAACAAAAAACCAAATAGTGTGTTCAGCAAAGACCCATGCTACATGTGGATTCTAAAAACCTCCCTCGTTGGCATGTCCTGTTGCAATAATAGCTGAAATGATGAGGGTTAAATGAAGCTGAGGTGGTCGCAAATGCGTCACACTAGCAATGAATATAATTGAATAGAGCTGTTGCCCACATCTTGCCTGACAGATAACATTCCAGCTCGCTTGGCGATGAGCCCTTCAGCACCGCTTTAGGAGCTCGGCCAGCACTGCCGAGCCTGGTTAGGTCAAGGGTTGACCCATATGTAATTCAGAACAGAGGAGGTCCCACGTTCACGCCACAAAAACAATTACACTACTTATTTCACTCTAGCCCTTGCCCAAAACTCACAAGCCTCGCGGTTTCAGGGCAGTCAATCTAATTCTGCCCCTGGGCAATAAGCCACATGAAAATATGTGGTGCTGTGTTTATAAATCTAATCAAAAATAGAAACAGTGGACAAGCACAATGAGGTCCTACTATGGATCATGGGAATCCTTGGAAATTCTGAAGGCACTTTTGTTTAACTTCTATAGACTGCCTTTAGCTCCTACATTGTTTGTTACACTCATTAATCATCCTCTTTACCCATGAGTGCTACAAAGGAGGCTAAATTTCTACTCACTTCTATACTTTCTGTCCATGGATAATATTATGAAAAATAAAGCTTAAAAGGCTTCCTTTATAAGAAAATATCAAAGAGGGGGCTACTGTTATATCAATCTTACCTCTCCATCCATGTTCTCAGCTCCTTGCCTTTGGCGATGCACAGATTTAAATCAAGTTTCTCTAAAAAAGAAAAATAATACACTAGAATAAATTGGCCCAACTATAGATATATGAAGCCATTTTGGGTTGGAGAGCTATGATGTTACTTAAAGTACTTGAAAATTCTAAGTACAAAGTCAACAAGATTTAATTTGATGTCTTACTTTTACTGTTTTTTATTTTGTTGGTTTAGTTAGATGCCTAAAAAACTAAGCCTATAAAACATTCTCAAGATATTCTACAAAAGCAGTCTCCAGGAAAAATTCAGACTTGATTTAGACAACCAAAATTTCCTATTTTACACCCAAAAGGTGGAAAATTCAGACTACTTTGAAGTTATTATGACAATTTGCTGCTGCATACCTTGGGAAGACATGCTATGTTTATTTTTTTAAATTATGATCCAGTTTTGCAACTTTCATAAATAGATAAAATCTGATAAAATCAATGATAAATATGTGTACTTAGGGATCGAGCAGATTAAACCCTGCAAACATTATCCAGTGCAAATATGGAATATAAAAATTTTAATGAAAGGAAATGGGTTTTTAACACTCTTAAAACTCCTCAGAGTCATGCAATAAATTATCGAGTTCAATCTGCAAACTACTCTATCTGATATTATTTCAGCTAACAAATACTACATTAGAACACAGTTGGGGCCAGATGATTATTATAAATGAGATATTTTTAAAATGAATGATGGTCTTAGCATTTATTAAATTATTATAAACATTACAAGAGGAGTCTTCTAAACTTGGAGTTTTGAAATGATTGCCCGTATTGGACAATAAAACAAAGCAAATCATTTATGAATGATACCTATGACATTTCTTTTATTCAGAGCAATCAATTACAGTTTTAAAGTCACTTCACAAAATGCACATGAGCTCTTAAACAGCTATAAGTATTGAAAAAAATTAAAGACTTTAGATTTTATAGTTCTAATTTCAAAACTGATTTTTTTATGTAAGGACAACATTAAAGATACAAAGATTATATTGAATGATGATTTCCAAAAATAACAGAGTTATGTGTAAAATTATTTGAAAGAAAAAAACAATGAAATGTGAACATGTTACAGAAGTTGAAGTTTGACTTACTTATTTTTCAATGACTCAGTCACTAGGAAGTAATTCAAAAGCACATATTTTGAGAATGTATGTGGAATGGAAATTGGTTTTATTTCCTTGAATGTGATCTGAATCTAACCATATTTTTCTTTTGAAATTTTTTCAGTTTGTAAAGTCACTAATGTGACTGTCATCATGAATTTATTTTGAATACATATAATCCAAAGATAGGAAGAAAAACTCACACACTGGTTACTCTATTAATGTCAATAAGGTGCTCAGAAAACTTTCAAATAATGCAGATCACTTCTCTCCTTTTGTCGAAAGCTGCATTTTAAACATCTTTTTACACAAATATTCAGAATGCAATGATACTACAGAAAGACTCAGTGTAATTGTGATATAAAACAAAACCTCTCATTATCTCATATAAAATACTAGGGAGTTGAATTAAGAAACCAGCTTGATACAAACCAATAGTGTCACTTAAAAACAGCTATCACTAGGGCCAGGAATTTAGATCAGTGGTGCCGATGCCTGCCTCACAAGTGTGAGGTCCTGAGTTCAATCCCCGGTACCAAAAAGAAAGAAAAAAAAAACAAAAACAGCTATCACTAGAGGAGGCCTGATACTGCCTTTTCCTGATTTTGTGAACAATGGGTGTGGTGCAGGGTGCTTCTCTGCTTGGGAACCTCTGGAAGCTTAAATCAGGCAATATTTGCAATAAAGAATTTCAGTCTTCAAGTTCCTACGGGCTGGAATTTGGGTGTTGTCACAAGATCCCTCACAATTTGGGAACAACTAACAGAATGATGATGAAGAACAAATGGGTCACCTGGAGCCAGAGGAAAATCAGTGCACCTGTGACTTGGCTTGAGCAATCAAAAGATTTGGGGAAAGTTGGCCTTGATGGAAATATTGATCATAGACGTGTATCCCCAGTGTAATTCCTGGGAGTTTAATATGAGGACCTCAAAAGGGAAATAGAATAGTTACAGGGCAGAAAATGGCTCCTAGGGACAAATTGAATAGAGGAAATAAGTGTGAGCCTGAGCTCCAGAGGAGCTGGGTCTGCAGGGAAGATCTAGGGGTCCCAGGAAATGGGCGCCCAGGGGCCTCAGAATGAACCAAGAGGCGGGTAGATTCGGAGGCAAACAGGAAAAGGTAAATGGAGAAAGCAAAGAAAGGTGGTGGGAATGAAAATAAGTTCATAGAGCAATGGGTAGGATTTACTGGTGAATAATAATTTCAGTAAGTTAGTGACTAATGGGCAGCCCTACCACACCCTGGAAACAAGGATATCACTTAGGTGACTAGCAAAATATGGAGCCAATCAGAAAACTGGTGCATTTACTAAACTATCTCTAAAACCTGCTTTGTCAAGAAAGTCCAAACTAGCTTTCTTTTTTAAAAGAAAAAGGGAAATAAGTTAAAAACAACATAATTTTTTTAAAAAACACTTCAGTTTGCGGCTTTTTAGGAACACTGGACTTGATAAACTGAGAACTATTACAGAATTCTCACTATGGATACAAGTTTGGATCACAGTATAACAAGTTACCTGGAATGCAAGTGGCCTCAAATAGGGATCATTTTTTAAAAGCCAACCTCAAACTTGCTAGCAGGTTGACAACTGCAATATAACCTGCTTGCAAGTAACCTGCTTACCACATACTGTTAAGCCCAGATTAATAATCACCTGAAAATTTGTATCGTCATTTTTTTGTTTGTTTTACGGCTGATTTTTGAAATGGCTTTCTGTGAAATTGTTAACCTTGGAAATAAAGCCTTAGAATTGCCAAATCTCTGACAACTGGTTCATTGCTTCCAGAGAAGGGAATTAGCATGGCTACAGCTGTCACTCCACTGCATTTCTCTTCTCAAGCAGACCAGCAAGGGCAAAGATGGTGTTAGACAGAGGTCGCAAGCCAGAGTCTGTCTGCAGACATGCTTTGTTTAACCTCCACGGTGATTTAAAACATGTTAACCCAGTATTCAAAAATAAGAAAATTACAATTTTGAAAAATCCAACTTTTCCCTCCTCTTGAAAAATTAGAAACTTTGCCAGCGCAGGGTCCATATTTGTGGCATGCAACAATTGGCTGGGGGAAGGGTGAGGGCCGGGCCGCAGTGTACTCTCTAAGTAGTATTCACTCTTTTCCAAGCTTTCAGTGATACAAACAGCCCCTGGGGCATGCATGCCATAGGCTCACCGCCATTGCTCTAGAACAACAGTTCTCTCTCTCCCTATTGCAGACCACAAATCAAAATGTAAGCTTCGTAAGGAAGGAGCTTGTTTTACTCATTACTGTAGCCTCTGAGGCTAGAACAGAGCCTCAAAAATAGTGAATGTTTGATAAATGTTTAATGTTGAATGAAGATATCTCAGTGCAGACAGATAACTTTAACACGCCAGCTTTAAGACAATGGAGTATACCCAGAAACTGTCACATGCGTATTCACATTTATTTTCCAGAGAGAGCTCATACATCATTCTGCTTGCATTGCTATATTTCTTGTAAAGTAAGATTTCTCTCCATTCTTGTAACTATCAAAAGTAGACCACAAGTGTCAGGAAAAATGAGAACAAAAAAAAAACAAAAAAACACAATTCACTCATTTATATTTCTTGTCTGCCCCTACAGGCATCTGAATTTTAAACTTCTGAGAGAAATGAGAGTAGGCCTGGTATCCACAATGACAAACTGTTCTACCTCATTCTTCCTCAACCTGTCTCAGAGTTATTGCCACTACTGTCTAAATCCAAATTGTGGAATAAACAAACAAAACTGTAAAATCTCCCTTAGAAGGTCACTACCACTGTCACTCTACACAGAGTCAGAACGGTAGTATGGGATGAACTTATATGTATGTTTAGAAAACCATCGGCTCGAATCTGTACATAGGGAAGTCGACCTCTGAAGTCTCCGTTCTGCAGGAAAGTTGAGGAAAATTTTAAATTGTGGCATACCAGATTTCAAGCTTCTACTTGGGGGTATATAAAGCTGGAAAAGGCATTGATCCCACATGTAGAGCAAAACAAAATCCTAAATAATCTGCAAACTCACAACCACTATTAGGCTTTTGTCAAAAAGCTGAGGTCACAAGGTGACCAATTTATCCCAAATCTAGACAAATTTAGGTGTGTGCAATGACAGGATCCAATCAACTGCCTATCTGAGTAGACATAAGAACCCTTTTAAACCAGAAAGAAGAACTCAGTCAAAACTTGTTAACAAACTTCCAAAGTTTGAATGTGAATGCTATGGTTTGGGTAAGTGTCCCCAGAAGTCTTGTATTAAGGGCTTGGCCTCCGACTTGTGGTGCTACTGGGGCGGGGGGGGGGGGGGGGGGAGTGGAACCTTTAAGAGGCGGGGCCCAGTGGGGAGGCGTGAAGTCACTGGGGATGTTCTTCAAGGGATTGTGGGACCTTGGCCACTTCCTCTCTCTTTGCTCTCTGATTGTTATGAGTAGCTTTACTCCACCCTGATGTTATTCCTCGCTGTAAGTTCAAAGCAATGGAGACAACTGATTAGGATCGTGGTCTGAAATTACTACAAGCCAAAACAAACCTGTCCTCCTTCCCCCCTCCTCCTTTTTTGTTTTGATTCTTTAACACAGGGTCTTACTATGTGGTCCAAGTTGGCCTTAAACACACTATGGAGCCAAGGCTCGCTCCAAACTGAAGATTCTCCTGCCTCAGCCACCTGAGGGTTAGGATTACAGGCATGCACTGTCATGTCTGGCATTCTTTCTTTTATTTTCTCAGGGATTCGGTCACACTGACACAAAGCTGACTAACACAATGATCTAATGTGAAAGTAGAGAACTTACAGGATCTTCAAACACAAGGCAAATTCATACTCAAATATTCTTCTCTGTGGACCTCCTGGTGGGATAGCATGATAATCCATAATGGTTCTAAGCAAAGAACAATTCTGCCTCCAAATCCGGCCATGTCTGAAGACATTTTCTGATTTCTAGAGCTGAGGGATATTACCAGAACGCAGGTTATAGAGGCCAAGAAGACTGCTGGACATCCTGAAATATATAGACTACCCCCTTATCATAAAAATTACCCAATCCAGAATTCCACATACCTATTGTTGAGAAACTCTGGTCCAGGGAAAGCTTCCCTAATGATATCGGTTGGAGGAAAGGAACAGAAGCCCTGAATTACAGCACAAAGCTCTGCCTGAACATTTGATCTGTATCTCTACTAAGGAATAAGTCTTAAATTTCTAGTAAAAGAACAGTAAATTGTGTTGTTCCTAGTCACAGGTTAAGATTAATTACAGCTGGGGAAAGATACAACAAAAATGCCCTCTAATCCTGCAGGGACAACCAAATATCCTGAGGTGTCCTACCTAAGAAAGGGGGTGCAGAACCTCTCAGATGGCTCCATCTTCAAGACTCGGAGACCAAACTTCTGCCTCATCTGGAGAGGAATAGCCACCCACTTTACCATCAGACGATTCAGCAGTGTCTAACAAGTACCTGTTGGGAGAGTGTACTTGTGGGAGAGGAAAAAGAACAGAGAGAGACACTCCTTGACTTGAAATAGTAAAGGAAACAAACATGTAGCAGACATTGAGGAGACTTCTCCAACAAACAGCTACTACTCTGAGCACAAGAAAAGACTAGAGGAGTTTTAACCCTGTGATGCACGGATACTAAGTTTAAGAACAGCAACTTCAACCCCAGCTTAAGTTCCGACTAGAAAATCTAATTCTCTCACAATGAAAAATTAGCAAAGTAAAAGTTATATTTCTGGATAAATAATATTTACCTCAATCTCTACTATCCTACCCAAGATGATCAGCTTTCTAAGGAAGTCAGGTGACAGAGAAGCAAAGTGTGGGAGGGAGAGAAATGTGAGACTCTGTCAAATATACAAACCAATCAAGAGAATGACATATTGCCCAGATGTTGGAACTATCAGAGAATATAAAATAATATGATTAATATGTTAAAGATTCTAATGTAAAAGTTGAACAATATACGTGAATAGACAGAAATTTCAGGAGAAATATAACTATAAAAAAGAATTAGATGGAAATGTTAGAAATGAACAATCCAGTATGCAGAATGACATCAACAGATACATACATGAATAGACTGTTAATTTCAAGAGAGAGATGACAACTATAAAAAAAGAATCAGATGGAAATGCTAGAAATGAACAGCTTGGTTTGCAAAATAACATCAATAGCCTCATTAGTAGTCTTAACATTACTGAAGACATAATCAATTGAACATAAAGAATCAAAACACAAAGACAAAATGAGATGAAAAACAATTAGAAAACAATTAGAGCAGAAGATCTAAGGATAGTGGAATAATTTCAAATAGTCTACAGACCTGTAATTTGAGTAAAAAAAGGAGGAGAGAGAGAGAACAGGGTAGAAGGCTCACTGAAGGACAGTGGCTCAGAAATCCCTCAAATTTATGCTATTTGTCCCCCAAACACAAATAGCAGTAGAGGATATCAACCAGGGTAAAACACGCCTACATTTATCATATGCAAAGTACTGAAAATCAACAGGAAAGAAAAAATCTTCTTTAGCCAAAAAGGCATATTTCATACACAGAAATAAACATGAGAGTTACAGCAGACTTCTCATCAAAAACTATGCAAGCCAAAAGAGAGTAAAGGAGCATCTTTAAAGTACAGAAAGAAAAACAACTGTACACACAAAATCTTACATCCAACCAAAGCAGATTTCAAAAATGATGGTGTGAGATATGGATATGATGCAATGAAAAAATTATAAGATCCGATACCTCAAAAAATTCTAAATTTGGAAGAAGGAAAGAAGTTTCCAAAACAGTGCTCTTGTAAATGAACAGAAGCAAAAGTCAAATGGAGAAAAACATTCATTCATGGAAAATTATTAAAATTAAGGTATAAACTATGGGAGTTTGTAGTATTTTGGGCCAAGATTCCCTACAGTATCTGCAGTCCCTTCTAGTACCCTCCCATCATGTCTTCCTGCGAGGACAAAATTGTAGTGCTGCCAGAGAAGAGCTGGCCATGAAAACCAGCAATTTCACTGCTGCAGTGGTATGATTTAATTTGACGGTGAGGGCAGAAAACTCATACCAGTTGTGTTGTCAGCAGAAATACCAGTTCAGTGGGAAATTAATGGTAAAAGCCCATTCATGGCTGAACTACCCTAATTTACAGTCACACTTGGACTGAGTAGCAGACCACTGAGACTGTGGTGCTAATCAGATATTTGGAAGAGCAAACTGGAGATGAGTGACCCAAAGGAGGACTAGCTAGGTGCTCCTTAGATCCCCCTTAGCTGGCAGCCTTTGCATATATGCAAGGAAGACTCAAGAGTGCTGCAGCTGTCTATACGTCCCCAGTTTACTAGGATGTTCACAGATCTGCAGGACAAGACAAGAAGATCTGGAAGTAAGCAAACTCTATGGACATCCGAAATCTGACTGAATTTTGAATGTGCTCCCATGTCTTTATACATCACATCCGCAAAGAATGAAAGTCTTCCTGTGTTTGTGGATATTCATTGGTCGACAACAAACCAACCTATGCAGACACAGAGGAGCCACTGTAAAGCCAGGCTAAAATTTCATTAAAACTTTTTAAAACTGAAGTGATTTTTTTTAAAAAAAAAACATCAGCAGCCACACATCATGCGGAAGACAGATTTAACAGATTAGGTCCAAGAAAATTGCTAGAAATTAAACAAATGAAAACAAACAAAATAGTAACTCAAAAACAGCAATAGTAACAATGTTTAAGGAGAACATTCAGAATCATACTTGGTATAATAGATTATCTAAGACATCCTATTTTCAACAAAAGTTTACAAGACCACAACAGCAAAAAAGGAAGTGTGACCTATGTTCAGGAAACTACCCTGTCAATAGAAATTAACTCTGAGTGAGTAAGGAGGTTGAAGCAGACAAGGACTTCAAAGCATTTGTTATAACTATGTCCAAAGAATTAAGCAATTAAAAATTAAAGTAAAATATAAGGATAGAATTAAATTAAAGTCTTTTACTGCCGGTAATGATTAAAGAAAATACAATTTTGAAAATTAAAAAAATCTCAAAAAAAATTTTTTCTAAGACCACACACATAATATTCACTCAAAAATTAACTAAATGTAAAGATAAACCTGTCAGAATTCTAGGAGAAACTGTTTGTGACTTTGTTTTATTCAGGATTAGATATTACATCAAAAAAAACAATTAAAAGTTGGAAGACTGACCTTCAAATTTTTAAATTTTCCTCTTTAGAAGACGTTTATATTAATTTTGTATTGCTTCATTACACACTGTCACAAATTCAACAGTTTACAATCCCCGTTCAGCAGCTCGCAGTCCTATAGCACAAAATTCTGGCAGGTCATGGCTATATCTCAGCTCAAACTGAACTCAGTGTCAGCTAGCTACTTTGTCACATGAAGTGTGGGAAACTTTTCCAAGCTCTTAGATGTAACTGACAGGGTTCAGTTCCTTGCATCTGCAGAACTGAAATCCTCAGTTCCTTGCTGGCTGTCAGGTGGGAGCCACTTTCAGCTCCTAAAGACAGTCCACTTCTCACCCTGAGACCCACTCCATCTTCAAAGCAGCATTCCTACCCACACTTTCAATCTCACTGACTTTCCTTCTTGTCATCAGCCAAAGAAAACTTTCAGCTCTGACAAAATTTGTCCTATCTGGATTATCTGTTTCTTAAGGTCAACTGACTTGGGATTGTAATTACTACAAAATCCTGTAACAGCAGTATTTAAGTTAGTGTTTGAATATCTAGGGGACAGGAACCTTGGGGAGTTGAAGGTAGATGAATATTTTTAAACTCTGCCTAGAAAAATGCCATTAAGCAGGGAAAGATAAGCCACAACATTGGAGTAACTATTATCAAACCATAAATCTACACACATGTAGACTATATAAACAACACTTGCAATTCAACAATAAGATGGCAAGCAATCCAATTACAAAATGTTCAAGAGATATGAATGGACATTTTACAAAAGAAGATATATGAATGACTAATGAGCACATTAATCAATGACCCTTCCAGGCATCTCTTCAAGAGAACTATAAACTTATATGTGCAAAAATACATACATGAGTGTTTATAGTGACTTCATGCTAATTGCTAAGAAGTAGGAACAACTCTAATATCTCCCTACTAGTGAACAGATAAACTAAGGTATACATACATGCCAAAAAATACATGAAAGAAAGAAATCTCCAAGATATTTGCTAAGCAAAAGAATACAGAATCAAAACTTACATAATGTATAAATTGATTCATACAACACTCTAGAAAAGGCAAACCTACAAAGACAGAAAATACTGATTTACTGGGATTAGAACAAAGAGAGACTGGGTACAAAAGAATCCAAGGAACTGGGGAGGGAGAAGAAGTGATCAAATCTGCAGATTTTTATTGTAGCTGTGGTTACACAAATGTACACATTAGTCAGAACTCAAAAACCACACATTAAAAAGGTTGAGTTTTCCTAAATGTTAATTACAGCTTAATTTCTAAAAAGAAAATCTTAACGTATATAAATGATTGCTCAGGAATGAGTAGATTGTATGTTTTTTCCTGATTTTTATCAAATAAATAAATGTGTGGCAAGAAATAAAATACAACAAAAGGATAACAAGTCTGCTATCCTATTTTTCCCTACCCCAATTTGTAATTTCTGGAGGTAATTATGCTTAATGTATTTCAACTTTTGTTTGATAAAATGGTTAACTCCATAACTAAAATTAGCATTAAACAAAGATATATATCTTATAGTTCACATCATATTTATACAATGTATTATATTGAAATAGTGTAAGAAAATATCTAAATTGTACTTCTGTTTCTTGTATATCCTATGCTGTTTTCTTAACTGTGCCATGTACTATGGGTTGAATGGTGTACCTCCCAAAGATGTTGAAATTCTAACCCCAGTATCTGTAAAAGGGAACTCCTTACTTGCAAATACAATCTTTAAAGATGATCTAGTTAAAATGAAGTTAAGATGCGCCCAATTTGACATCATTATTTTTTGTATAAAAAAATAGAAGTTTGGACTGGGAGACAGATACATACACAGGATAAACATCATGTAGACATAAAGGAAAAGATTACCAAAGGCTGCCAGCAAACACTGGGAGTCAGGGAGAGGGTTGGGACCAGACTGTCCTCACCCTCAGGAAGAACCAACCCTGCTGATACCTTGATGTTAGACTTCTGGTCTCCAAAACTGCTGTGGGAGCCACCTGGTCTTTGGTACATTGTTATGACAGTCCTAATCATCGAATGCACCATACATGGTCAAAAATTCATCTCATATATGCTACTCTCTTTTTCCTCCTCTCTCCACATCATTTCCAATTATGTAAGTTACTGGATACCATTACTTTTATATCTTTTAATGGTTACATCAAACCTCTATTTATGATTTCTTAGCCTATGGAAAAAATCTCCTCACTCCTTATTTTTTTAAGAGAACATTTTAGGTTTCACACTTTTTCCTGTCCCTCTTATCCCATCATCTTTCTCCAAATATCTGTCAACTACCCTTTCACTTTTAATTTTCAAGGTTGAATATATACATTCTGTTTTGACCACAATAAACACAGTAACATTTTCATGCTCTGACTTATAAATGGGTCCTGATAATCAAAGCAGCTTTATCATTATGACTGTATTGATGGTGTTCATTGCAAAACCCTGGATTTGGCTAAATTCATATGATTACAGGGTCAGGGATCCTATGTAGCTCGAAGGAGAATTGACCAATCCACCATCAACATTAAAAGGCCTTTCTATCTATAATTTGTATGCTCTACCACCAATTTTCTTTCTCCTTGTCTCTGAAAATGCAATTCATTTAATATTGGATTTCCTAGACTGAACCTCTACATCATTTAACTATCTTTCTGATATTTTCTGAATCTCTGGCATTTTTCCTACATGCTGGGACATTTCTTTAACTTTGTCTTCTAACTTCTTTATTGACTTTTAAAAATTTGTAATTAGTTTTTTAATTTTTGGGAGTTCCTTTTTGCTATTTGGTGTTACCTTATTTGACATCCTATTATTGTTTTGTGGATGCAATATTATCTTTCGTTTCTTTAAGGAAGCATTAATTACCTCCTTTCCCCAGGATAAGCTTTTCTGTTTGCTTATCATGTTCATTGTATTTCATGTTGCTGTGCTTTCTCATGTCTTTGATGATTCGTGGATGACCAGTCAAATGCAGGAATAACAGAACTATAAGGCCAGCAAACTCTCATTTACATGACTGACTTCTTTTCAAGATAAGGAGGTATCCTTTTAATCCATTTATAAAGATAAAAGGAGATCATTAAACCATCATCTCTCATTTGAGAATAAATTACTAGTATATAGATCATACACCTAGCACTAGTATACTGACCAAATATTTGATATGCACACCTGAAAGGAGGAGAGGTTTTTTAGCTCATAGTTTCAGAGGTTTCACTCCAAAAACCCAGATACAGCTTACTAACTGCTACCATATTCATGACCAAATATAAATGGAGCATCAAAATATCCTCTACCCAGAGGAGCAAAGTTCCTCTCCAAGCTCATTCTGGAAAGCCCAGGCTCTTGCACTATTCAGCATGGCCATTTTATAATTTAAAATGAGCTTTCACCAACAGAACCTAAAAAGCACAATATAAATGATGTGCAGTGTGACTGAAGTGAGTCTTAGGTTTTGTGAATAAAAGCTTGTACCTGCTTTATCCAACCCAAAAGCAACATATAGGAGAAAAATCCCAAACTGTGTTTATGAGGTGGTACCAATAGAGGGGGAAAATCGCCTTTGGCAAGCACATGGCTTTCGAAAACACACCTGTTCCTTTGTTATTGATAGTGTGATTAATCGATCCCTAGAATCTGATTGAAAACATTAGGGTATAAATCATACCATATGAGCAGTCCCGGAAGCATCACTGCAAGTAATTCAAAGCATATTTCAACTGCTCCTGGCATGCATTTCTGTATTAGTGTCACATATGTGTTCACAAGAAACAACAGGAGCTATTTGTTTATATGGTCACATGTCTACCTGTCATTTTACTTCGCATCCTACTTGACAAGAGCTATATATATCAATATATGCATTAGGGTGGGTTTAAAATTCTTTATCAGGTATTTGGGAACAAAATATTGGTTGATTCACAAGTCAAGAGAAATTAATATCATGAAGGGATGTTTTTGCAACCAACAACCATTATTACTTATTTAGTAAGCTCAGTAACCTGAACATTTCATATAAGTAGAAATGTTCTTCATCAGCAAGTTCATGGCTGGAATAGTCAATATTTATTTCTTTCTATCATTTAACACATGTTTACTGAGCACATACTACAGGTAACATACTGCTTTAGATGCAGTGAATGACAACAGTTTCTTCCCTAAGGAAACTATAGGCTAACGGAAAATGACTAGTATACAAATTATTGCGATATCAAGTAGAAAAGCATAACAATGAAATAAAAGTAACACAACTGGTCACAAAAAGACTATGTAGAAATCACCCAAAGTCTAAAAACCTTCAAAAAATTAGACCTGAGGCAGGGAAAAAAGTCATATTCATTGAAAGTATACATGCTAATACTATGGCAATCACTTAGGCACTAGCGCTTGCTTTATATGCTTACTTACTTCTCACCACACATATAAGAGAAACTGTATTATCCCCACTTTACAGACAAGGAAACTCAGGCACAAAGAAGCTAGGTAGCACACTCACACCCAAGGCCACTTTGTAAGCTGAGGATCCAGGCTTGAAGACAGGAATGACACATACATATGCTGCATCTTTGGCTAAGCTGCTGTCCTATCACTTCTGGAAAGACAAAGAAAAGGTTTACTATAGCTAAAAAAGTCTCTTTTTCTATCCTCATATAACTGAGGGATGTCAGTGGGTTACATGGATTTTGAAGTGAAGTTTGACTGATAAGGAGGTTTTTAAGTCCCTCAGTAAAAGTTATCAACCCCAAACATGCATATTTTTTTTCTGTGACTTAAACTAGTGACTGAAAATTCCACGGGTTGTAAAGAATTTAAGGAAATGTCTCCCGACTTCCTCACTCCTATAACTTTGCATTCCAGTGGTCAGCTAGGAACCAGGAAAAGGCAATAAAGGTGATTCCATAGCTATTTGAATTCTGTGTGTGTGTGTGTGTGTGTGTGGGTGTGTGTGCTTCTCAGCAAAATATTCAATATTTAGGCTGACTAAACTATTTCTAATACATTTGTCATTGCCAAGATTATAACTATAAATAGAAACATGACACAAATATATTTTCACACATATATGTGCTCTTTAGAGTTTGCTGTTAATAAGTACATTCATGAAAAAGATAATTCCATTTCTACCCTTTGAGTGCTATTTAAAGAGAACTTAACGTAGCATTCTTAAGGCTTGTATCAGTGAATAAAATCAAGATATTAAAATTACCTATATTATTAAGATACACCCTTTTGAATCTAGGCAAATAACAAGAATATCATACCCGCAAACTGTGCTTAATGTTCTACATTCATTTCTTATTACTGTGCCTGTCCTAACTCACAGAGGTACTGGTGGTTTATATTGTCAGCTAGTGGATTTCAGGTTAGGTGTTTCTATTTTAACTTTTAGTTATTTGATCCATTTTTATTTTAGTTTAGTATGTGGTGAAAGATATGAGTCTTGATTCAATCTTCTGCATTTGGATAGCCAGTTTCCCCAGCATCATTTATTAAAGAGGTTATATGGATGTTTTTGGCCCCTTTTATCAAAGATCAAATAGCTGCATGTACCAGGAGCTTGTTTTTGCATACTTGATTCTATTTCACTGATCCTCATTTGTTTTTCTGCCAGTGCCATGCTGTTTTTGTCACTGTTGTTTTACAATATAGCTTGAGATCTAGGATTGTGATTGCCTCCTGCTATACACTTGTTGCCCAGGGTTGTTTTTGCTATTCTTGGTCTCTTCTGGTTCCATATAAATTTTGGGGCTGTTTTCTCTAGTTTTGTAAAGAATGCTGTTGGCGTTTCAATTGAAATTGCATTAAATCTATTAATCAGCTTAGCAATATGGCTATTTTGACTATATTATTTCTGCCTATCCAGGGACATAGGATACCTTTCCATTTTATGCTGTCTTCTTCGATCTCCTTTTTCAGAGTACTGCAGTTTTCATTGTGTAGGTCCTTCACTTCCATGGTTAAGTTAATAACTAGGTATTCAATTTTTTCAAGCTATGGTAAATGAAACTGTTTTTTATTTATTTCTCAGTGTGTTTATTGTTGGTGTACAGGGACACTATTGATTTTTATGTGTTGATTCTGTATCCTGCTACTTTGCTTAATTTTTGTTTGTCTGTTCTAGGAGTCTTTGGGTGCACTTTTTGGGTCTTCTGTGTATGTCCCACTTCTGGCCTCAGAGCTTCTGCTCACGTGACGACTTCATTGAGACCCACCCACACCAGCACCTACCTAACACTGCAAGGCCTCACACACACACACACACACACACACACACACTCACACGCACATTTCCTTTGTGTTGCTCCTTTGTAACTCCTTTAGTATTTATCCCCTTCTACCTTGCCAGATAATTTGGGATGTTTCTTTTTTCACTATGATTCTCACATATCATCCATTTTCCCTTCATTAGTATGTGTGTGCCATTCTGAAAGCAATGATCTTTGCTATTTTATTCAAGTATTGTAACTATCAAGGATAATACTTTCCATATAACAAGTGCTGAATACTGAAATGAATGAACTACTTTCAGATTAACAGAAGTTAGTTGATGAAGAAGTCAAATGGCTGGTTTTTCCCCACTAGAGAGAAATAAACAAAGAAAAATGTATAAGGAAAAAATAATAACAAAGCAAAATTTTTCTGACAATAAGAGAGAACAAAACTATTATAAAGTGTTGACAACTATTAGAAGAAGGTTACTAGAGGTTACTACTTTTTATTGCTAAAGTGCTTTTTGAGAGATAATATGACTTCATTGGCTTAGAACCAGTTGGGGGAAAAAAGCAGGAAATATGAGGTAAAAGCTCTAACTACACTCGAAGAATACAGTCGATCCCTCTCTGTGCACCCAGTCCCTATCCACAAATTCAAACAACAGTGGATCAAAAATATTCTAAAAACAAAGCTTCTGAACTGAACATGTACAGAATTTTTCTTGTCATATCCCCTTGAAAATATAGGGCAACAGCCATTAACAAGTGTATACTGTATTTACATTGCATTAGGCACTATAAGTCATCTAGAGATTATTTAAAGTATACAGAAGGATATATAAGATTTTGTACAAATACCACACCACAAAGGCCTTGAGTATCCACATACATTGGTATCTGCGGGGACCCTAGGACCCACCCACCTCACACATGAAGGGACCACTGTATTAGACACCGGCCACATATTTCTACAGAGGTATCATTGCTATTCATCTTCTCCTCAAAAATGATCAGACTCAGTGGACTACAACTTACCATTTAAGGGATTCCATTGGTGCTGTTAGGGCTTAATGTCTATTTGGCTTTGCATCTTAACCTATAGAATACTTAAAGATAGCCTTTCCCAATAAACTAAGTGGAGAGTTCAAGTACTCTGATTATTCATTCACCTTTTGGGGACAGAAGGTGACCACATATCCTATTTAGTACAAAGAAAATGACAAAAATCCTTTCTGTACTACAATACAGTTAGAAAAGTCCATAATAAAGATTCCAAATATAAATACAAATATTTCCATACAAATAATCTAGCTAGTCACAAAGAGCATACATAAAAACATCTTAATTTTAGGATTTTATAGTTAAAGAGCAAAGATTCTATGAAACTCTTATCAGTCTGGAGATGAATAGGCTCCATAGGACAGAAAGATACATTAATACCGTTAATTACAATCTAAAATGCCATTTTAGACTCAGGCATTATATGTAATCAAATGAAAACTTTAAGCAAAACATAACAAATTTTCAAAATTATACAGCTATTTTTCAAGTGAGATTAATGTGGCTGTTTGGGTTTGGATGAATAAACATGAACAGATAGTCTTATTAATTCTACTAAGCCAACAACACTTCCCTTACAATAAAAGACATTTTAATCAGTAATATGCACATTATATCTTTGGGTTTCACATAGTTTGGATCAGTATAAAATAATCCTAGGTCTTCAGAAATGAAATAAGAAAAGGAAATTTTACAAAATTTGTAAAAATGTGAGTTTCATTGTTCTAACACTGAAAAACACGGCTCTCAATTTAAAGAAATAATTCAAGAACTATTTCAAAAATTTTAAATACTTTTTAGAATTTTAAATATTGTAAATTAAAGAATAGGTGAAGGGATAATACAACAAACAACTGTATTCCTTTCACCTAGATTCAACAACAGGTAATATTTTGCTATATTCACTTTATATATACATATATGTATACATTGTAGATACAAGTTTTTTCACCACACTTATCACATTACACTACGGTTTTCCAAACAATAATTCCCTCTCCTCTTCTATAGATTAATTAACTTCTGGCTATGATGATCAACTCAATTCCTTCCTGGAGGCCAGTGATAGGGGTGGAGGTCCTAAAAGTTTCAACCTTCTAATTATGCCTTGCCCCATCCTGAAGCTACCTAGGAACCCTAGTTACCAGTTATCTCTTTAGCATAATTTCAGGTGTGTTTGAAAGGGGCTTGTTATGAATAACAAAAAGCATTCCTCTCACCCCATTACTTAGGAAATGACAAGGGATTTTGAAGCTCTGTGCCAGGAACCAGGATTATTAGATTATCACACAAATCCTTCCTTCTTCACACTTTATCTACTCTAGTGGTACTTAAATCCCTAGACTAGCAGCATCAGTATTATCTAGAAACTACTGAGAAAGGCAAACTCTTGGATCGAACAACAGACCTAATCTATCAAAAACTCTGAAGATAGCCACAACAATCTGTGTTTTAATGATTTGGGATGCTGATGCCTGCTTACATTGGAAAAACCTAGATCCCAGTCTGTAAATTTGGGCATCTTCCCAGCTCCCTGTCTGAAGCTTCTGATCATGCTAAATCAATGATTCTACCTGATTGCACATTAGAATCACTTAGAAAATCCTTATAAGATGCCTGTGTCCCTTCCCTGAATATATAAGAATAGACTGAAACATGAAATATTTATTACAAAAGCCTCCCAAGAGATTCTAGGACAAAACTGGGGCTGAGAATCATGGCTTGTAATATTCTCCAAGTAGTCTCTTGATATGGACTCTTTTCCTTTGGGCAATCTCAGTTTCTGGAATCTAACTATCCATGAAAACATTCCCCAGATTGTCCAAGAGCTCCCTCATCCCACACTGTTGACTGACTTTTTAATTCTCTGAATATTCAGAAGTGCTTCTTGGTGAATATTATAAAGACATGCCTCAGGATCACACAGAATCCCATCTGCCTTCCTGACATAATCATGACTGGTATATCCTAGATAGTAGAGCTTTTGTTTAAAATCCTCTTGGCTTCTTTCCTGAAGGTTGCATCCCATTAGATTTCCCTTTGCATTCTTTAGGAAGCCTTTTGCTCTCTCTAATGCTTACTCTCCCCATTGCTCCACTGAGCCACCTGTCAGCAAACTGCAATTGTTTTCTTTTTTTTTATTAGTTTAATTTTTTTCTTCCCTTTTGCTATGGTTTGAATGTGTTCTCAAACCTTGCATATTGGAAACCTGACCCCCAATGCAGCAATATTGAGATAGGACCGTTGGGAGGTGAGAAGGCCTTGAAGAATGGGTTCACTCGTTCATGGATTTGTGGATTAATGAGTTCTTGTGGGCAAGGGTTTGTTCTAAAAGCAAACTCTCTCTGACTAGATTGCCCTGCCTCACCATGTTACAATGCAGCGATAATTCCTTCATCAGGTGCTGGTCAGGCATCAGTAACATGTTCTTGTACTTCCCTACCTCCACATTCATGAGCTAAATAAACCCTTTAATCTTTATAAATCATAGTCTCAGGTATTATTACAACAGAAAATGGACTAAAGGCTCCTTTTAAACTGTAAACCACTTAAGTAAAGGAAGATATCTTCCTAGTTATCTTCCCCAAAGAGTTAAAGACATTATATTACAGTGGCACATGAATACACATTTATAGTAGCACAGTTCATAATAGCTAAATTTTGGAAGCAACCTGTATGAATGGATAAAGAAAATGTGGTATTTACATACAGTGGGGCAGTACTGTCATAAAGATGGTAAACTAGAGGCACTTGCAGGAAAATGGATGGACCTTGGGACAATAATGTTAAGTGAAGTACGTCACATACAAGCACAAATATTGCATGGTATCTCTTACATAAGGTATAGTTATATCTTTAGAAATCCAAGATATAAATAAAGAGCAAAATAAAGAATAGATAATAGGAAATACGGAAACGATCTTTTGCAAAAAGGAAGGGACCAAGAAATGGAGACAGGAGAGAAGGGGGGAAGGTGAAGGGGATGAAAAAAGAATTAAGTGTTATGTGCATGTATCAACTCCCCACAAGGAATATACTCATTATATATGGCAAGCATATACTGATAAAAAATTAAAAATTGAACAAAACAAAGGTTTGTGAAATAAATCAGTATGTCAAGGCTGACTGTCCACATCTTCTTCAACGAAGTGCTAAATTTCACATTTTTTTTTCTCAATTTCTTCACTGCTCATCTTGAATACCCTCTAACCAATATGTTCCACCAGCCATTCCCTTGGCCTGAAGTATCATCTCATTAATGGTCCCGTCTCCTTTTTGAATCTCTCCCTGCAGCCTCTAAACACTTTACCATCTCTTATTCCATGGTCAGGTAGCTGTTAGAAGAGACTGATTCTGCAGGTGCATTCAGCAGTTATGCTCCTTCTTAAAACATTTGAGGCTGTGCACATACTGGTTTCAATCAATGCGCAGATTACTCAAGCCTATAACTCACTTTAAAAACAAAATATAGAATGACTATAATTTTTTTCTCCTTCTCCTGAAGAGTCCATTATGTACTTTACAGCTACTATTATGTATTCTCACCAATAACATTATTGGGTCTTGGAATTTAGGAAAGTCTTCTGTTTATCCTGACATATAAAAATTCTGTGTAATCTGATCTGAACAATTTCACAAATATATGTCTATTTTATTTATTTGCTTTCAAAATCTTGTTTTTTATGAGGACATCATTGGTCAGATTAAGGACTCTTTCCAGTTCCGGTGATCAAGCTACAAGCAACTTTATTTTCCTCTAGGTCAGTTGGTCTTGACAGCTCAGTGATCCCTGAGTGAATCAGCCAGGCCCTGAGGTCACTTCCTGCCTAGCAGGACTCCCAGTGCTCCCTGCAGAGCCCCGGTGAAATAGCTGTATCTTGAAGAGTCAAAGGAGACAGCAGTGGGCCTCAGCAGGCACAAAGGTATCAGTATAACCCTCTCTGAAACCATTTGGTACAATTCAAACCCACACTGAGAACAGCCGAGCATTCAGGAACTAGAATAGCCAGGCACAAGAAAAAGGAGAAAGAACCCAGAAATTTTCCAAATAAGTAGCTAACAGCCAATCAAATCCTTTCATTTTAAGCACAGCATTGTCTAAACTCAAAGAGCTCTGCTAAATCATATTATATCCACCAATTTTGTAGTTGAAACCTGCAGGTTTTAATTACTTTACGAGAAAAGGTCTGGTATCCAAAGAAACTCATTACACATTAGCATTTGTTTGGGAGTGGGAAGAGGCCCAGGAACTAAATTGTCTTGGGACTCCTTACCAAATCAAGTCTCTCTTCATCCTTCACAGTGACAAGACCAAGCCACCTAATTAATAAGAGCGCACATAGAAGTAAACACAGAACAGTTAAACAGGAAGCCTTTCACCAGGCGGCATCGGGGCTCTTCTCATTGGAGTTGAGAGTGGATGGGGGGATTCATGAGTAAGGGTCTTAGAAACAGGAGAATAGTATGTGTCATTCTTAAACTAACTTCTGTTTCCTGCCTAAAAGCAACTAGATTTTAAAACTCCCCTCTCCACACCAGCACAGGAAGGAAGGTCTGGAGCAGGTATCATGCACCAAATATTTACATTCTGGCAGTCAGAACACAGTCAGCAGTATGTGAAACAGTAAACTGAAAAGGAACTAGTTAGCATTGTAATAAAAATAACAGTTGGATAATCTATAGTCATTAAAGACTAAATTTAGAGGAACATCAAATAGAAAACTTGAGAACCCTCTACTTTGGTATTATCCAGAAGCTCTGATGTGGTGGTAAGAGGAAGTGGGTCGTTATTTATATTTGTCAGTCTAGTAGAGACCAGCCCATTGCTAAGTACTGAGAATATTTCATCTCAGTAACAATAAATGCAGTATTTTATGTCAACTGTCTGATATCATCGGACAAGTATTACCTGCAAACAGACAGGGTTAATAAATGGGAACCCTTTGATTATTAGCAAGTGAAGTTCAGGATAGGCAAGTCCTGATTCCAAAAGATAAATCACACTAAAATAGAAAACATAATACCTACAGAATCTCTTTTTCTAGAAATCGTGTAATTACGCTTGCTTGCGTTTTAATGTCTCAATTAGGGAATTAAGATAAAAGGAAAAATGAAAATCTGCCCTGAGGTTCTCTGCATCGAGAAAAAACATTCTGATAGGATGTCATCTCTGATAATGCCTCAGATGATGGGAGAGTTATGACTGGATGTCACCAAGGGGCCAGTTTGGGCTTCATTTGCAATAAGTCTAAAAGAGCTCAGCCCAAGCCTGCACCATGGAGCTTTTGGCTGCAGGCTGCAGACACACCTGGAGATCACCATCAGTGATCCAGGTCAGCAGTCTTTCTCCACCCAGGACAGAAAGACTCACACCTGTGGCAGAAGACTGAGGGCAGAGTGAGTAATACTGTATTTATAAGAACCTCAAAAGAAACACCCAAAGCCCTTTGGCTATTGTCTGTCTCATCATCTTCTGGAACTCCTGTTGCATCACAATATTTTCATAAAGTTAAGCAAGACTATGGAGAGGAGGCAATTTTGCTATTGTTCTAAACACAGCCTTTGACAAAGGTATGAAATAGTATCACCATGTGCACAGGTGAAGAAACAAATTAGGAGAGACCAACTTCCTTGCGGTTACCAAAAGCAGTAGCACAGCACAGACAATTTTTTCCCATGTGTTAAAATAAATTTGAGGCCTCTGTACGAGAACTTTAAGTAATGAACTGCAACCTACCTTAGTACACCAAGAGTGTACTCTTGTCACCACGACTACATCTCAGCCAAGCACAGAAGCTGAGTTTCAGTTAATTACAGGGGACCAAATGTTTAAACTGTGTTCAAAGAAGGTAAAGTGGACCTGTAACCAATCCAGTTAACTCTGGGCCTCACCTCCTTTATCTATATCTCACTTCCCTTTTCTGTCCATAAATGTTATCCAGCCATGCTGCTGCCCTAGAGTCATTTAAATGTGTTCTGGTTCTGAGAACTGCCTAGTCATGAATCCTCCTTTGATCAATTAAAATCTGTTAAATTTAATTTGTCAAAAGTTTTTAACATATATATGTGATACATATATACAACATAACATATATATCATACATATATAAAACATACATATATATGTATGTTATAGGATATACAGGATATATAGATAGTATATATAGTATAGGATATATGATATATATATATATATATATCTCCTTTGTGCTTCCATACCCTGCATATGGGAGGTACCAGTTGGATATGGATAAACATTAAGTACTATGCACTGTCCTCCATCATGAGTGCAGAAAACATAAGCAAGCCAATGTGAAGTAAGACAGAGGAAGAAAGAAGACTCACACAGCAGTTATGAAATAAGAAAAGACTTTTTTACTACTAGAGAAGTACTAATGGGATGCAGAATTTATACTTCATGCCTTCCTAAACTTTCAGACTTTTCCAGATAATCATTTTTATTAGGCATCAGTAAAGATCTATACCTATACTTGAACCAGGTAGACCAAACTGATGAGTCCCTTCAAAATCCTAGTGCATGTACTGAAAATACTAGTAAGAAACCCTTAAGAAATTAGATGAACACAACCTAAACCCTTGGGGTTAATGCTGATCAGAGGCAATTTTTCCTTACTGAGATCCTCAAATATGATACTGATCAAGAAAATGGCCTAAAGAGAAATCCTACCAACACAACTTCTGTATTTTTAATTTCATTTACATGCTTTTAATTGACATACAATAACTGTACATATTTATATAGTACAGTGTGATAATTCAGTACATGTACACAATGTGTCATGAGCAAATCAGAGTAATTAGCATTTCCATCTCCTTATATACTAATCCTTTCTTCAGATTGGGAAATTTTCAAATCCTCACTTCCAATTCTTTAAAACATATGCAACAAATTTTTGTGCACTAAAATGATCCTATTTTTCTATAGAACATTAGGATTCAGTACTCCTGTCTAACTGTATCTTGGTACTGTTATTCAACCTCTCTCCATCTCTCCTCCCCTTTATCATTCCCAACCTCTAATGACCACCATTCTGCTCTCCACTTCTATAAAACTGACATTTTTAGCTTCTACATATGAACAAGAATATGTGGTATTTGTTTTCCTATGCCTGGCTTGTTTCACTTAGCATAATATCCTTCAGTTCCACCCAAATTGCTGTAAATGACAGGATTTTATTCTTTTGGGGCTAAATAATATTCCATTTTGTATATGTACCACAGTTTATCCTCTCATTTGCTAATAGATACTTTGGTTGATTTCATATCTTGGCTATTGAGAATACTGATGCAATCAACATGGAAGTATGAGATATCTCTTTGACATGTTGATATAGCCTTTGGATATATACCCGGTAGTGGGATAACTGGATCTTCTGGTAGTTCTATTTTTAGTTTTGAAACTTCTATCTGAGAGAGAATAATGGATCTATTTTTTTCTAAGCTTGTGATTTTTCATTCTTAGTATATGGTAAAGGTGAACAAGGGAGCAGAAAATAACCACAATAAAATTAGAAAAGCACAGTGCAAAGTTTGGAAACTGGGTGGAATTTTCCTAGGTAACCTGCATTTCTAAAGCTCATTATATTAACTTCAAGATTAAGAAAGCATGTTTTTATTTACTGATATAAGTGCAATTAATTTTATACATAAAATAATTTTAAGTCATCTCAAAGGCTTGATAAGGTTAATCAAACTTCTTCAAACTATCTTTTCACCTAAAGGGAATGCAACAGAATAGGGAACAGCATGTGTATAAAATGATTCGTTAAATAAATGCTATTAGCAAGACCCTTAATTCCTCACCATACTGAACTAGACACACTCTCCAAACAGCACAGATGATAAATCAGAACAACATGCTGAGCTTTTCCTCACACACTATGTCTGTTCACGTAGTTGGATCTTATTTTAAATTTAGGCAGAGCAAGTCTTGATTGTCTTAATGTACAGTGACACCAGTATGAGAACGTTGTCTGAATGTGTTTTGTATAAATACATAGACAAGTTGATCTAAGAGGAGAAAACAAAACATGTTGAAATTGGCAAAACACTCATTTTAAGAATTATAGATACTGGCACTCAACTGGTAGAGTTGAAATGCCATGAAATGCCATCAAAATCTAAACAACATGGGGAAAAAAAATGTTCTCCAGCCAGTACAATTCTTTAGAGTAAAAAAAGACCTTAGTTAAATCTAGTGACCTTAAAATATTTCATGAAAATGCAGATTCCTTTTCTGTATTCAGTGGAAGTTTCTGCAATACATGAAATGAATTGGGATAACTAGATAAGCCTAATAATGATGATAGTTGCTCATATTTATAGTGTTCTTTCTTCTATAAATGAAATGGAAGTGTTATACTTGTTACTTTTGTAATCAGCCTTAATAATAAATACTCAATGAAATATGTACACACTTATCAAATAAAAAAGCTATGACAGTAAACAAATTGAATAAAGTCACACAGTAAAATTCAAATGCAAACTTATGTGATTCTAAGACATGTGACCTTTTTACTACTATGTCCTGATATTTAATAACTCCTTCCTTATAATAGGTATAATTAACTTGTAAGTAATAAAATTCATTATTAACAGTCAAAAGAAACATATATCCCAAAAACTAAGATTCAGTTCCCAAAAGAAATTTCAATGACATAATCTTCCAAGGAAACAAACAATAAAATTGGCCAAATGTGCAAACAATTTAAAAGAAACAAAAAGAGGAAAATGTTCAACAATAATTCAAAATAAATCTGTCTTAAGTAATGAAGAAGTAATAGATAATCTGAGTGTTTTCTCTCTTTGGGGTTAACAGTCAGCAGAAGTAATCAGTCTATCTGGTTCCAAAGAGATTCTAATTAAATACGAAGAAATGCTCTTTGCCCCTATATTTCTCTGAAGATCTTAACCACCAATGATCCTTATTTTTTCTATTTTCCTACTGCATTTAATACCTGAATGACTTATAGGGCTGTTTCACTTTATGTCATTAGTTTTCTTTGCATGTATGTGTCGATTTCTAGAAGGAAATTGAAGCACTTCAAGGGAGGTAAGAATATCTTGCACATGTTTATATGTCCAATATGCCTTGCATATAATAAGTGTTCAACTAACTGTTGGTTTGCTTCGGGGCAGGACTTCTGTAATAAGATGATCTGGACTTACCAAATTTGCCTAAATGATAGCATAATGTTAAGAGTTACCTAGACAATCTTTGACACTCTTTGCAATGTACCTTGTATTTTCAGCAAAAAGCCGATACTTTACAAGAGGTTTTAATCCTTTACTCTCCAAAGGAACATCAGTGTATTTGAAAACAACAGGTATGTTTCCCAAAAGTTGTACTTCATTTTCATTTCTACCGTCCAAGAGTTCATCAAAGAATTTCTAAGCAGCACAACAAATTATACGAGCCACTGCAAAACAGACAGGACCAGGACTGGACCAGCAGAAAGAAGATAGTAGATAAGAGCTTGAAAAGCTTTACTAAAAAAGAATAAATCAGGGCAGGGATGCAGTTCAGCAGTAGAATGTTTGCATAGTATGCATAAGGCCCTTATTTCAACCCCAGCACTGAGGTGGGGGGAATAAATCAGAACCACTGAAAAAAGAAAAAGGACAAAAAAGAGGAAGGATGAGGCAGAGTGGACCGAGACGTTTTGCACAAGTTAAGATTTAAAATGACCTATAAATGTTTATTGAGTGACTGAAGGAATGAATGCATAATAGCAGAGGCCCTGCACTTCACTACACTGGAGAGAGCAGACCCATAATGAAAGGATAGTTAAAAAAAAAGGCGATGGGGGGATTGAAGGTCAGACTTAAGAGGCACTTAAGGGATACAATTAAGCTGAAACAACCAAGTGTTCCTTGGAAGTGGTGCAGAAAAACTGAATATTGTGCTGTATTGCCTTTGAAAACTCCCCCCAAAATGTTGGCCAATTCTGGTGGCCAAGCAATGCATTGAAAAGTGATGGCCACACTGCACCCCTCAGAACCATCCAGGTGCCTACATGAAGAGGGGTGCACCACTTAGCAAACTACTTCACCAGCTGTCTCAGTGTGTGGATTCTGAAGCTGCCAAGCTGCAGAGGAAAGGCACATTGTGCACAAGCGCAGTGAGCCTCTATTGCAGATGTGCTGTGTTCGCACAATATTCACAGTGGCTAGAGGGCAGCTAACTTCCGCAGAGGACAGTGCA
The DNA here is from genome assembly GCF_053883595.1 of Heterocephalus glaber. NCBI lineage: Eukaryota > Metazoa > Chordata > Mammalia > Rodentia > Bathyergidae > Heterocephalus > Heterocephalus glaber. Next base: position 9,752,780 of record NW_028258315.1, read on the forward strand.
GTGGGTGCACCAGCTGCTGGTGACAACAAGAGAATCAGATAGGTTCTGCCCTGTAGGTTTTAAATGCTGCCTGCTTTTAAAAGACAGAGCCTCCAAATAATGCAAGAGCTAACAAGTTTGCAAAGGAAATGCACTTGCAATATGAAAACAAGAGCAGCTGGATATCCAACTGTGTAAAGAAATACAGAGGGCTCTTCTTTGCCTCAAATTGATATTACTCACCTGGGTTTTATAGAGTCAAAAGCATATGCTTAAGCATAATTACTCAACAACTTAAATGAATTTCAACATCGCAACCATATAAATAAGATATTCAGTTCCTCCTAGGCATCAACGTTGGGACTCCGTTGCCTGGGTATCACTGATGATTACTATAACTACTGACTGTGGAGGTAACATTTTTAAATTAATTTGTAAAATGAAATGTTTCACGCATACAAAATACATATAACACTATATGTAAAGCAGATAAAAACAAATGCCAAATGCCATCATCCAGATTAAGAAAGAGAATCATCAAATTAATCCCAGTTCCCTTTTCTCTTTACATTTGTAGTCCAAAACTGGCTAAATAATTTGAGGGGCCCCATGCAAACTGCAAAGTCACTTGTTTACCATTATTAAGAATTTCATGGTGGTAGCAGCAGACCATTAAACTGTGCCCAATGTCGTACACAAAAGGCCTTGTATCACAGGACACAGCCCATAAAACTAGTCCCAGAAATCCTCTCTGTTACCTCCCAGATACAAACCACCTCTGAATTTCCAGAAATCAATTCCATAGTTTTAGTTGACTTTACTACATATATAGTAATTAAATATAATGTATGAGAAATTTGCAAATGTGCCATAAATCCAATATCCATTTGCATTGATCTATAATGCTACTCATTTATTTTCATTGCTTATGTTATGCCAGTTAATTAATATATCACAATGCATTTAAATATTTTCCTACTGCAAAACATAGAAGTTATGTCTAGTTTTTGTTTGTTTCCACAAGAAACAATGTTTCTAAAGACATTCTTTTACATTTTTCACATTACATGTGTATGTTCAGAGTTCCATACGTTTTAGGTACAGAATAAGGTAAGCAGAATAGATATGCCTTTGGTTTTTTATCTAGTCTGACAATATGTTTTGTTTTTGGTGAAATCGGTGCATTTCTATTTACTGTGGTTGTTAATTTCTATTATCTTATCCTGTACCTTCAATTCATCCTGCTTTGCCTGTGCTTCCCTTTTACCTTTCCTATGTCACCTGGATTTTTTTCTCTCTATTTTCCTATTGGGCCCTTGGAATTTTAGATCCCTGCCTACCAGAGTCTCAGATCAAGTGTAATTTTAACTCTCTCCAACCAAACAATGCAGAAACTGGAGATGATTTTAACTTTTATCACCCTCATCCATACCTATAAGCTTATTGTCATTCAGCATATTAGTTCTGTCTTGTTTTCCCCATGAAATAGATATTGTAAACATTAGTTTATAGTAATGTCCATTTTGTTCACATTTCTAGTATCTTTAACATTCATTTTTATTCCTTGTGAAGTACAAGTTTTAGAAACTTGTATACATAGTCCTACAGTGATAAATTGTTTCTGTTCACATATATTATACAATTTTGGTTCTTGAAATACAGTTTGCTTGCTAAACAATTTAGGATTGATAATTACTGCATCTCAACATAGTTGCTATTAGTCTAATGGTTTTTACTGTTTTTCACCTTGGATAATTTTAAGAGTTTCACTCTATGTTAGATACCCTTCCTTGCCACTATAATAAGTATAGATTTCATTCATTTCTATAGTTTAGAAATGTACTTCTCCTTGCTGATGACTTAGATCTATTATCAGTTCTAAACGTATCTCAGCCACTGTGTATTCAAATATTTATGTTCAATTTTCTATTGTCAATCTTTTTGTTCTATGGGCTACATTCTGGTTTATTTCTTCATATTTATCTTCCTACTTTGTGATTCTCTCTTTATCTGTGTTTAATTACTGCCTCACTATTCATGATTTTTATTGCAACAAGTACATCTATCATTTTAAGAGTTTTAAGGCTTTTTTTGAAGACAATTTAGTTCAAAACTAGAAAAGAAAAGAGGGATGTGAGTTTAAAAAGAGTTTCTCTGAGTTTCATTGTTGATGCTAGTACCCGGGGAAGCTTTCTGGGCCACCCTATCTGTCTTCAATTCAACCAGTTAGTGGGGACAGCATCAATCATGTCATGCTGATGGCAGGTCTGTTGTCTCCAGCTGTATCACTGAGTGGGGATGGGAAGGCTTGGCCTTTGCACAACATTACTATGGTCCATGGTTCTTTAGTTTTTGCTTTCATTTTTAAGCCAGTGACAAAATAAGACTAGAACTCAGCTAGTGCTAAAAGGAAAAGTGAACTGATTTTTGGTGAGGTCAGGGCAGATATGAATGAGTGCTTGAAGATGTTGATGCATGCAGAGAACCATAATATTGATTATGCCCAAAGCAAGCTGTAAAGAGTTAACCCACAATTAACTTGTTTATAGAAGTGAGTCTGGCTGAAGCCTACATGCCAAGGTCAGAGTAATTCGTACCCAAATTCCATTCCCACAACTAAAACCTTCTGACTAGAAGGACAATGTTCTAATTATAATCCTATAGTTTGTCTATTCTGTTCCTAATTCGAGAATGCTTTGTCTCGTCCTTTATGAGCCTCATTTACATTAATTTCCGTAGAAACCACACATCGCCTTTACCCCATTTGATTGCCAATAGAAGTCAGTGCCTGGGACTGGCCACCGCCTTTGCTGGCTGCACCAACATTGGTTGTCCTGACACCCCACTTTCTCTCTCTTAGTTCTACCTCTTAGTGTAATATTTTTCTCAGGTCTGCATCATATACTGGGCAGGTGGGTACTGAAACCTAACTACAGGGGTCTCTGGCAGATGCGAATTAGAGGAAGAGGTAGAGTTGATATTGCAAGGAAGTAAGGAGATGGAGGAGGAGGAAGAGGAGAAAGAAGAAGAATACTGAAGTAGGATTAAGGATGGGATTGTTGACTCGGTCCCAGTGTCAAGAAATGTGTGACAGAACCATAAAACAACCATTTTAAACAACCAGGCATTCATGATGGCCCGTGCCTGTAATCCTACTACTGGGGAGGCTCAGCAGAAGGATTGTGTGTTTGAGGCCAGCATGGGCTACATATGGAGTTCGTGGTCAGCCTGAACTAGTTGGTAAGACCCTGTTCCCATTCCCAACATCCAGAAAAACACCAGATGTGGGTATTCTTAGAGAACTCTTATCCTAGATTGTATGTGTATTTTATAATCTATTTTCTACACATAGGATACATATTTTAAATCTGAACTATAGGGCATACTTTACTATACGTATGATTTTTAATCCTGACATTTAATTTTAACATATGCTGTGAACATGGTGGAAACAGAACTTGTCAATTACAAACTTTTACAGTCACAACAAAAAAAAAATGAATATTTCATGAGAAACTTAAAGGGATTGTTTCTTGATTCCTTCACTGGGGAAAGAAAGCCATCTGAAGAGGCAGTTTAAGAAGACTGTTTGGATACTGTAAAGAGCCATCAAGTTTATTATTTGTGACATAAACAGAAACTTTTTAAATAGATTATGTTCTGACATAAAGGATTCCAGTTAAGACACCAGATTGCAAGGCAAAGACACAAACAGCTGCAGCAGCTTTGAAAGTGTACTTACTGCTCAGTTGTGCACCAAAGTGTTTAGATCAACTTTACTACTTTCAAACTTTCTGCAGACAAGTGGCATGGATGTATTACAGGCCTAGGAAATGGTTTTAGAAACGATCAAAGGCTGACACAAAGCCCGGAAATGTTTAGGGGGCACAAGCTCCACTTCATGACCAAATGAAGCATTCACAACAAAGACCATGATATTACTGAAGAAAAAATGGACAGCCACCCCATGAGAACAAATGAAAAACTTAAACCATAATAAAATCACTGCTAGTGTTACAGCAGCAGTCCCTGGAGAATCAATAAGCAATTTGGTTTCCAGAGAATATGAATCCTACTTGCCAAAGAGAATCAGAGGGACCAATTCCTTTTTTATGTTATTCTCTCTACTCAGGTTTCTGCTTATCCAGAGCCCAGCCATTCTGCAGACAGAGCAGCTCCACATCCTCCGTAAAATTCTACCTCTTTAATTCCTTCAATTCCCATGGCATCTAGGATGCCACTCTCCTTGTCTTTGTGCCTCTGAATCCTGTAGTAATCAGTGCTCATCACTATTGATTCTTGACATATAATTGTCCCACGTAGAAAATGCCATAGTAATTACAATTCATGCTGATATACCACATCTCATTTATGGTTTTAATAATTCAATGTTGTCACCGAGAAAAAATATTATTAATATTAACTCATTCTATGTGTGGCACATAAGAGATTACTGTAGTAGGTAAATCATGAGTTCAATAGGTTTTCATTTTCTGATGAAGAAACAAAAGCTGAACAAAATTTTCAAGTTGATACAGTTAAGAAACAGCAAAACCAAATCTTAGCTCATTTCTAGACCTTGTAGTTCCCAGCCCAGGATTCCTGTCCATTATCAGTGCTGCCTCTCAAGAATCTGCCTTAATTTTACACACCGGCACCTGGCACCTACACAACTGTGTCTGCTCACATTTACATATGTACACACTTGTACACTATCACATATACATACTCCCCAGTGCACGCACACACAGACATACATTCTTAACTAACATATGCACACATACAAGCACCTCCTCATGCACACGCGACTTACCTACTAGACTGAAATCTCTTATCTACCATGTAAAAACTGGGCTGCACCATGTAAGACCAGTAGGAACTGCCTTTGGTGCACCCACAGTGGGTCTGCAAATAAGTTCTTCCTTGGACTTAAAGAAAAGAAGCACCTATTCAATAGCAATAGCCATGGTGCACTATCCTGGAAGTGAGAAGTCTCTTCCTTTCTGAAAGCTCAGCTGTGCCCTACTCAACAGGCTGTGCAAGAGACGAAGTCACAAAAGCGTCATCAGTAAGATGTTTTATGTCCAAATCCAACATCCACTCATAGTAAAAAACTGAAGAAAATAGGTATAGAAGAACCTTATCTCAATCTGATAAAAGCCATTTATGACAAAAGACCCATTTATGCCCCTTATAAACTATAAACCATTTAAGTGAAGGTAGTCATCTTTCCTAGACTTAGTCTTACAGTGTACTTAGGCATCTTCCCCCAAAATTTAAGACATTATGCTACAGTGATACATGCATACCCATGTTTATAGCAGCACAATTCATCATAGCTAAATTTATATCCATCAGTAGACGAATGGGTAGAGAAAATGGGATATTTACACATAATGGAGTACTACTCTGTCATAAAGAAGGATAAACTTGAGTCATTTTTAGGAAAATGAATGCACCCTAAGACCATAATGTTAAATTAATCAGACACACAAGCTCAAATACCACATAGTTTCTCTTATATGAGAAACCCAAAAATATAAATAAAGAGCAAAATAAAAGATAGATAATAAGAAGTAGGGCCATAGATCTTTCTCAAATGGTAAGGGGGTCAAGGGATGGAGGGGAGGGAAAAGAAGCATTGGGGAGTGGGGAGGGTATGAGAAAAAGAATGAAGATATGTTATACACATATACTAACTCCCCACGAAGAATGTAACCGTTATGTACTGCCAACAAGCACTAATACACACACACACAAACAAAGATGTGTTGGTCCATGCACCAACTCACTGCAATGGAATGTAGTCATTATGTAGTACAAACATGTACTAATACAATTTTTTAATATTAAAAAAAAGAAACAAACAGAATCACCAACCTGAAGAATTAAAGTTTTTCTTGGATGCTTTTGGAGTGAAGTGACTGGTACCATGTGCAGGTACATTCTCCAAAACAAAGTTAATCAAATCATCTCCAGAGGGACCAGCATTAATTTTGTATCTGTTTCTAAGAATTAGTCCATCATAATTATATTAGTGATCTTGAAAATACCTCAATAAAAAGAATTCCAAATTTTTCATTAATATATATAGTAAATATAAAATTCTTTTTAACATAAAAAATACCATATGAGTGGTGAGAATTTCTTAACTCTAACTGGTATCCTTAAGAGTTATAATAAGAATTAAAAGTTTACAAGACAGTAGTTTGGTAGTAAACATATTTCACACCTGAACATATTTATAGTATTAGTGGTATAGGTAATTCTTTATCTTATTCAGTCTTACTATAGCCATGGAGACTATACCTATGTTTAATTTAATTTTTTAAAATTTTAAATTGTTTTCAATTGAAGTTCAGCAAAGCTAACAGGCTTTAACAAGGACAAAAAAGAGAGTCTGTGACAGGGGCAGTCTGGATGCAAATCCAAATTTCTCATTTGAGGTCAAATGTATATTGGAATCAATGGAAATGGAAATGACACTGTTGCTTTTTGACATGAGTCTGGTCTTCTTCATACAGCAGCCCAGTGGACAAATTAGAAATAGGACTCCCAGTAACTCACAGGTGAAAACAATGACAAAAGGTTTTGGAGTACAACTGTCATTCAGTTCCAAAGAAATTATGAACCTATCTCACTTTAACTTAAGGCTTAGAGGCAGTGGAAGAATAAGTATATTCTCTGGGTTGCATTTGGATCTAAATATTTAGATACAGAGACTTTCTCAACAGCAGCACTGCTGAAATCTGAGTCAGGAGTTTGTGGCATGTGGGGTACAACAGCCAGTCCAATGCATTGTGGGATCATTTTGATGCATTATGGGATCGTTTTGCAGTACTACCGGCCTCTACCCACTGCGTCCCAGAGGTGACAGCCAAAAATGTCTCCAGATACCACCTTCCTTCTCCTCACCTGAGAGCCACAGGTTTAAAGTATGATTTTTTCTGCATCTGAAAGGACTTCTGTTTCTTTTCTTAATTATATACTACTCCTGAGAAATCTTCCAAATGACTTTCAGATATAAATGAAACTCAAGAGCAGACTGTTTTCCCCAAGTGTGAAAGAATTAACTTGATACACACTGCCAATCATGACTACCTTTCATTGTCGGCTTCCCTGTCCTTCAAGATTTTCTGCCACTGATGGAACATTCATCACAGAATATCTGTCATCTTGAGTCCTGACATCTTTATGTTCTGATACCACAAATGCAAGATGTGAATAGTAACACATTTGGAAGATATTATATGAGGGGAATTGTTGCTATCCAAATGTCTGTAGGTAAAATGTAACATAGGAAATGTGGTAGTAGAATTTATGTAGTGCTAGTGTACAAATTAATGAGTGGGAAAAACAAATAATAAACATGGCTGTATTAGTTAGCTTTGCATTAATGTAAAAAAAAACCCTGAGATAATCAATTTAAGAAGAGGAAAGATTTATTTTGACTCACAGGATAGCAGAATACCATGGCAGAGAATGGATGGTACAGCAAAGCTGCTCACCTCATGGGTGACCAGGAAGTGAAAAAGCAAGTCAAGGGGGGGCTGAGATCCCAATATCTCTGTCAAGCTCACACCTCTAATGACCTAACTTTCTCTCACTTGGCCCTGCCTGTTAACAGCTTGCGTCATCTTCCAACAGCACCAGTATGGGGACCACATCTTCAGCATGGGCCTTTGAGGGACATTCAAGATCCAAACTATAGCTGTGATGAATGTCTATAATCACTTGATTTCTACCAAAAGTTCCAAAGTAGATCAATGATGATAGAAAAGTTTTTCAACAACAGTATTGGATCAACTGGATGTCTATAAGGGAAAAAAAAATGAGCATTGACTCTTACTATACAATATTCACAAAAGTTATCTTGAAATAGACACAGATCTAAATGTAAGACCTAAAACCACAAAAGTTATTAGGAAAAAGCAACAGAGAAAAATCTTCCAACTTTGTGGTAAGCAAAAGTAGAAAGAGTATTTTTTTTTAAGAAATGAAACACAAAAGCTAAAAATGAGAATCTAGACATCACCAAAATATAAAACTTTTTCTCTTTGAAAAGTACCGTAAAGCAAATCAAAGGCAAGCCACACAGTGGGGGGAAATGGATATTAAGGACTTGTATTCAAAATATATGAAGACTATATAAACTCGTAAAACTCAAGATGGCAAACATTGCAACATTAGAAATGGACAAAAGATGTGAATACTTACTTCGCAAAAGAGGATGTACAAATGGCCCATAAACACATGAAAAGATTCCTGGCATTACAGGTCACCAAAGAAACTCAAGTCAAAACCACATAAAGCAAACACTTCACATGCATTAATATTAACTGCCTGTGAGAAGGAGAAAAACTAGAACTCTCACATAACCACAGTGAGAACATAGATGGGAACAAACATTTTGGAAAACACTTCAACCATTTCTTAAAATGTTAAACATACTGCCAGGAGTGGTGGCACATGCCTGTAATCCCAGCACTCAGGAGGCTGAGGCAAGAAGATGCTACAAGTTCAAGGCCAGCCTGGGCTACATAGTGAGTTCTAAGCCAGCCTGAACTACATAATGAGACCCTGTCTCAAAAATACAATAAAAAAGCTAAACATACACTTACCATACAACCTATCCATTCCAATTCTAGCCATTGATTCATAAGAAACAAACTAGTGTGACCATATTTGAATATAAAAGAATATTCATAGCATCTCTACTTATAGTCATAAAAACTGGCAAAAAATAAACATATATCCACATGGTGGAATACTGCTAAGCAATAAAAAGAAATTAACTGCCAATATATACGGTAATATACTTGAATCTCAAAATCATTATGTTCAGTGGGAGAGGACAAGAAAGAACACGTGTTATATGATTCCATTTATAAAGATGTAGAATACAAACCAGTTTGTTTTAATGGAAAGCTGTTCTGTATTTCCTGGGGTTGATGAGGAAGGTCACACGGATTTCTAAGAGGTGGTGTGAGGAAATTAGCATAATGACAGAAATATTTGCTGTCTTCATTGTGAGGATGACTTTAAGGATGCGTGCAGGGCCAGGGTGTAGCTCAGTGGGAAAGGACACTTCTAGCCTATGCAAAGCCCAGGATTCAATCCCTAGCACTAATAAAAGAAGAAAGAAAGGAAGGAAGGGAGAGAGAGAGAGAGAGAGGGAGGGAGAGAGGAAAGAGAGAGAGAGGCAAAACATCAAAGAGTGTGTATATTTCAATTTAAAAAACAGGTAGTTTCTTTTACTTCACCTATAGTTCAATAAAATGAAAAGGAACAAGATGTAAGAAAAGAAAAAGCATTCTCTACCAAACAGAAACTGTGATTAAAGATACAAGCAATCCACAATCTCTATTACTTCAAAGAAACTACTAAAGACAATTTTGGTAAAGTTATATGTTATATAAACACCCAAGCTGTGACACAGTTATTCATAACCAGTCTAACTAGTGTCTCTTGATTTTCAGGCCAGAATTAAAACAACATACAGACACACACACACACACACACACACACACACACACATTCAGATGCAGAAACATACCACACAATCCTATTATAAAGCAAAATCACCTATATTATAGTTCTTTCATTCTGCCACCTTCTGTATTGTCTTTATTTGATATTGTTGTCTATCAATTTTTGTTCAAAGAATAGCCACCTTATTTAAATAAATGATACACACTTATGTTTTGAGCTATTTGAGTTGGTGCTTTCACGAATGCTTCAACTAATATTTCATGTATTATGCACCCTTAGAATATTACATCCATGAAAATAAAAACTTTACTAGACTCACCAAACCCAGAACAGTACCCCCAAAATTATAGGAACTTAGACAATATGTTGTGGCCCAAAACAAATTTGTAGTTTTCTTTTGGTCTCTCCATGGAAATTGCTTTGGTTTGCCTCCACTCTTTTCTTGAACTGTTCTAATCTTCTTATGACCTCTTTTTTTCCACTGGACCTTCATTTAATCCATGTTTCATACAGCTAGTGGGGACAATTTGCTTTGAGAAAAAATGTTGCAAACACCAATGTATGTACGGGGGTTATCTTGTTCAGGATGGGTTACTCTGATCGTGTGATCATTTTCTCTCTTGAGGATCTAAAACTTGATAGTAAAGAAATGATAAAGGACTATACTAACATTAACATAGGCATAAATTTAAAGATAATGAAAGGCAAAGGAAAGATTCAATCTCTCTGAAAAAGAACAGAGGCTACAATTCAGTTATACAATGAAATATGCAGAAATTTGGAGGAAGAATTTTAAACAAGAAATACAAGGAAACAAGATTAAAGGAAATTTACATATGAAAATACTCATATTCATTTTTAAATTTAAGTTATTTGGAAGTTTAAAACACCTCCTACACACCCAGACTGCTATTCTATCTTTAATAAGCAGAATTCTCAAATGGCGCCAAAGACTCCCACCCCCCAGTGTGAGTGTGGTGTGTAATCCCCTCTACACGAATATGTGAGACACCTGTCACTACGAAGAGCTACCTCTCTTACAAATATGATAGGTCATAAGGCAAAGGGATTTGCAGATATAATTAAAGTCTCTTAACTTTTCGCATATCAAAAAATTTATCCTGAGTTGGGTTGACCTAATCATGTGAGCATTAAAAATGAGTCTAGAGGTCAGAGATGGGAGAAATAAGAGGAACTTGAAGCTGCAGCAGATGCTTTCTGTTGGCCTTGAAGAAGCAAACGTCAAATGTGTGGAGACAGCCGTATGGCAGAGAACACCACATGGCCTCTGATAGCCAGGGCCCTCAGTCCTACAGACACAAGGAACTGGATTCTGCCAACCGTCAGTGAGCTTGGAAGGAGCTCTGAGCCTCCCTTGGGAACACAGCCCCACCAGGCCCCTGGATACCAGCCTGTTAAGATGCTCAGCAGAGAACCCAGCTAACCCAGTCCTGAAATCTTGACCCGGAGTAATAATGAGCTAGTAAATCTGTGTCCCTGTAAGCCTAATGTCTGTGGTAATTTGTTGTGCAGAATAGAAAACATAAACACTATCTTTAGCATATAAGAAATTTTTTCTTGATTTAATTCAAATTTATTTATTATTCAATCATTCAGTCCTTTATTTTGCAGTGGTGGGGACTAAACCCAGGGCTTTTACACCAAACTGCATCCCAGCCCTTTTTTATTTTTATTTATTCTTTTTTTTTTTTTTCTTTTGAGACAGGGCCTTACAAACTTGCAGTCCTCCTGCCTTCACCTCCCAGAGTGCTGGGATTACAAGAGTTCACTGCTACGCCTGGCTTCCTGGTATTACTTTTATTAACCTGCTTATAATGACATTTCACCTTGTAAGTTCTTGGAATTAGTGGTCTTTTTCTTTTCTTTTTTTGGCTTAAGTTGATTAGTATAGAGATTAATGCCATGGGAGTCAGACAGATCAACATCATTTGGCACATGAAGCATGCTCAAGAGTGGTGCACAGAATCTCCTGTTTCCAAACTGGCTACTCATATTTATCTTAGGGCTCATCTAGCTTCACTTCTATCAAAGTCTTTTATGAAAAACTCTTGAATTATTAGGATGGAAGTGAGTGAATAAAAGGGAAATATGCATGATGAAACGTGTTTGATTGAATTTTTATTAACCTGAAAAATCAGAATGAGCTTGATAGCTTTTTCTAAACTGCTCTTATGGTCTCCAGCCTGGCCACACACACAATACACCAGCTTCCTCATTGGGCTTTTAAGTCCAGCTACTTGGTTCTCCAAACTATGGGCTTCCTGGGTGTCAAAGCCACTTAAATATTTCTCTGACCCCTTCTCTGACTTCTCATTCTACATGTGCCACTTGAGCTCAGTGGGTAACTGCAAATCTATTTCTTATTCTAAAAATAATATAATATTTACCAAGCATCTCAAATATTGATGAGACAGAAAAGATCTGAAGTGTCTGGTCCTCAGAGGGCTGCAGCTAAACCATCACAGAATGTATTCATCACATTTTCAAAGATTTTCAATAAAGACGATAAAACACATCTCTATAAAAACCCCTGCCCCCCAGAATTTAATATCAAATAGTCAATTCTGTATAAAGCAGAGGTGCTCAGTGCTGGCACTATCATCACTCTGGGCTAGCTGATTCAGGAGGGGCTGTCCTTCCTGCACACTGCAGGATGCTGAGCAGTAACCTTGGCCTCTAGATGACAGGAGCCTCCTCCTTGCTCAGCTGTGACAACCAAAACTATTCCATGTGTGGCCGAATGTCCTCTGGGAAGCCAAAGAACCCCAACTGAGGACCACTGGTACAAATCCATCCATTTAGCTGTCAAATCCCCACATGTATTTGAAGAGTCACTGTGACAAAACTGGAGTGGTGACGGTCTCCATGTCTACAGCACATGAATGCCTACTTGCTAGGTCTGTCCTCACCCGTACAGTAGCCACTAGCCCCATGTAGCAACTGAGCAATTTGAATGTGGCTAGTCTGAATTGGGATGTTCTGAGAGTCAAAAACAAATACCAGAAAGACACTATATGGAAAAAAAGTAAAACATTAAAAATTTTATATTGATTACATGTTGAAATAAAATATTCTAAATATATTAGGTTAAAAGCATACAACTAAAATTGTTATTGCTTCTAATTTTTAAATGTGAACACCAGAGAATTTGAAATTACATATATGAGTCTCCAAAGCCAAAACACATGTGAAATATTTTAGTTCTTAATTAAGCCAATGGTATTTTTAAAATGCCCAGTGTGTGTGTCTAGGACTAATTAAGGTGCTTTCAACAACACCTATATGAGGTAAATAGCTTATGCCAAGTGTTGTCACTTGTTCTGCAGATAGAAAAGTAAAAGGGGCTGGGGATGTAGCTCAGTGGTAAAGTGTATGTTTGGCACGAACAAAACTCTAGATTCAATCCCAGCACCACGGGAAAAAGAGGAAAAAACAAAAATTCAATAGATAAATCCCTAGAACTATTCTTCCTATTGCAATGCCCAAACCAATTATAAAACCTATTGTTCCCTATCCCCAAACAGTTTTTAGTCCCCAGACATATATGTATATGTGCCCCTGAATTGTTTCTTCTTCTACAATTATTGAGATAAAAATCAAATGCCAAAGAAATCATTTCCAGGCACCTTAAGACAATAAAGCAAGCATCTGTTTGAAGAGAAAACAAAAACAAGATGAGAGACTCAAAATGCATTGCTTTATGTAATAATTTAATTAATAGCATGTTGAGAAAAGGAAAAGCATTTTCCTTCACGTTTTCCATCATTTTTGATTTCCTTTTGTGACGACTTCTGCAATCTGTTATGGTTGATGTAGGTCCCCTAATTTTTTATGCATGCTTGATTTGCATGTAAGTGCCCCATGGGCTCTAAACTAAGATAAACTGAGTTCATTTGCTTTCTTGACTCTAGTTTAAGTGTTTCATGGGCACTAAACTTAAAATCAACTGAATTCATTTCCTAGCTTAGAATCACATCGTAGTTGCCATGTTTTCTTTCAAACATCTTGTAATCATGGACATTTGACTAAACAAGGATTCAAAAGTTGCATCTATTCTTCTCCAGTTAGAAGTAGAAGCACACTAAAGGAAAGATTGCACCATTTTTAAGTCTGTGAAAAAGAATGAGAGGTGGCAACTATGGCAATTTTTTTTTGGTACCAGCGATCGAACTCGGGTCCCTGTGCTTGCAAGGCAGGCACCAGAACCATTGAGCTAAATTCCCGGTGATAGCTAAAATTAGTAACTTACGTTGGAGTAGTCCATGGCCCAATATTTTCTACCCAAGCTGATATAATCTTCTAACCAATTATTCTCTATAGGACAGCACTGTTAGATCCCTTCATCATGCCTAAGGTATTTGAGAAGAGCCCCTTGCCACCAGACAACTGAAGAAGGGCCCAGAGGAGAGATAGATGCAACTGAAATCAGCAGAGAACTACACTTTATGGAAAGGTTCATGTCAGAGAAAGAAGGTGGCAGAGTCTGTGCACTTGAATTAGCATGTTTCCAAAAGCAGCACTGACCAAAACAAGCTAAAGAATCTACTTCTATTCATCAGAGACCTCAGCTCTGCAAACCTTGATTGGAGACTTTCTTTCATATTTCCTGAAAATTCTGACCTCTATTTCTAATATCCACCAAATCATTTTAAATTCCATAAATGTTCAAAGAAACATGTACCCCAAATTAGAAACACTATTCTAGCTCCATTTCTCTTGGAGGCACTTATGGGACCCAGATTTTTACTATTGTGGTGTCAGTAATTCAAAGTTAGTAATAAGCAATGAAACAATACAAAGCTCCAATAAGTGCAAGGCAAGATTTGATCTGCAAGCACAGTGCTTCTTAGAAGTGGGTTCTAGTGAGAAATGTGACTTAACACCAATAAAATTAACCCCAGAATTCAGTGCTCAAGGCTCCACTACACAAAAATTCCATTTATTGCAAATTATGCTATTTCCAATTTCTTTTGGTAATAAAATGTATGAATAGTCCAAAAAAGGCTATAAATAGTCAACAATGCCAAGAGGGTTTTATCAGAAGCTCTGGAAGAGAGGGACCAGAGCTCTCTGATCTCTTTCTCTTTTCCCTGGGGCAATACTCCACAATAACTCACTAATCATTAATAATTCCTTTCCCCATCTAGTTTCAGTGAATACATAAATCAACTATTTACTCTAGGACAAGACAATGGAAATTGTTTAAAGTCAAAATTCTTTTGGTCCCCAACAGTATGTAAATTACACCTTCTTCTGTTTGAACAATGATTAAATATAGGAAAAGAGGGAGAAAAAGAATACTAACACTGAAAATGGAGAAATTTGGTTTCTGCTTTTGCTTACTTGATCCCTACGGACTTTTAATGGGGTAGAGTGGTGTGGCAAGCTCTAAGCAGGGCAGTCTTCTTTCTAAGTTTGCATTTCACTATTTCAGTTTTTCCTTTACTTAAGCTGTTCAGTAATTCAAACATGCACACACTCTTTAGTTTAAAGAGACAAAGACAGTAGATGTCATTAATTTATTTACTGTTCTTAACACTAGATTGAACCAATGTGAAAACATGACATTAAAAAATGAGAAAAATAATGATCACTTAAGGTTCAAAATCTTATCACCACTGCTTTAAAAAGTTATTAGAAAGAAGAAAATGTGCAACTAAAATGACACTAAAACAGACAGAAATAACATCATCCAATATAAAATACTTTAAAAGATCATTTGCCCCTTAAAAAAACAAACCCAAAGATTAAATGACTGGTATTTTTGTACACAAAATGCAAAAATAGTATCTTTAAATTTTAACCCAATGTTAGGGTTACTTTCTCATCTTGGTGGTTTATAAAATACCATCTTCAACAAGACCTAACATAGTATAATCCCTACAGAAAA
The DNA here is from genome assembly GCF_053883595.1 of Heterocephalus glaber. Classification (NCBI taxonomy): domain Eukaryota; kingdom Metazoa; phylum Chordata; class Mammalia; order Rodentia; family Bathyergidae; genus Heterocephalus; species Heterocephalus glaber. The sequence goes on from NW_028258315.1 coordinate 9,768,162, forward strand.
CCCTGAGGCAATTGTGTAATATACACAACTCAGATAAGTGTCAAAATTTTATTTCTTCTACCCCTAGGCAGGTTGGAAACTATTCGTAAAAATTCCTCACCATCACCAAAGTTTAATTTATGACTGAAGAGTTTTAGAAAAGCCTACCTGTCTCTTAGTTCCCGGCAACACTTTCCTTTTGAAACTGTATCTCTGTCTCTATGGTGGTTTCTATAGAGACAATGGTATCTTGTTTTCATGGTTAAGAGGATCTCTGATACATTCAATAGGAGTAGGAATCGCTTCAGTTCTCTGTGGCCTAAGAGTCGTGTGACAGTAAAGAAACAGATTATCTCTGAAAATAACATTTCTAATTATATCTTACTGGAAATTAAGACAGCTATGATCCAAAAGGAAAAAGTGTAAAATAGTCATCTTTGAATATAAGTTTATATATCTCTCTTGGAAGAATAAGACCATCCCCCAAAGAGAAAAATTATACATTATTATATATCAGTTATAAACAAAAATATGTAAATGTGTTATATATGAATATATATGGTAGAATTTTATAATCACAAGGCTGGAAGATATTATCAGGATTATATAATATGCTATTAGTAAATACACAGTTAAGCAAAGAGAATGTTTAAAGAAGAAAAAGAACACTTTGGGGGGAAAGAATATTTTTGCTTTTCTGGGAACATCCACTATAGAAGCACTGATGATACCTACATGAGAAATAAGCAGAGACAGACATCAAGGAGATTTTTTTTTTCTCAGTTCCAACACATTGGAGATAAAAATTAATAGGCAAAGTGTATCAAAAAAACAGATGCTCCACTGAAAAGGCCTTCGGGCTGAATTGCATCAGCTGGCTCTCTCTGGTGAGGCAGGACTTCAGCGACTCACAGAATAATTGCTACACAGCCCAATCGAAGCAGTTTACCATACCTGGTTTTATGCTCAAGCAACCATCCGTTGACAGGGAGAGGGGCTAGGTGACAGCCAGAAGATGCATGGGACTTTAGACCATATTGCTTTTAATTTGAAGACTGTTAAATCTCTACTTCTTAAATAATCAGAAGCCTCAACAATTCCTTGCCTTTCTTTTTAACCTGGTAAAGCAGTGATAAGAGTTCATTGCTAAATCTTAGGACTCAAACAAAGGATGCAACTTGTGAATTCATAATAAGTGTTTATGGCAATAAAAAAAAAACCTCAAAAATGATCAGAATGATTTAATATAAAAAAAGGAATGATTAACATAATCTTCAAAGATGCATAATTTAAAATGAAATTAGTCAATGAAATTAATAAAGAATGTAAGGTTATTATAAAAATCACTGTAGGGCTGGGGATTTAGCTCAGTGGTTCCGCCACCTGCCTCTCAAGTGCAAGGACCCGAGTTCAATCCCCGGTACCCCCCCCCAAAAAAAATATATATATATAGGTATACACCTATATATATATGTATATACATATATATATCACTGTAACCTAAACAATGCTACCTTGCTCATGTCTACTGATTGCCTGGTACAGTGGTTCTCCAAGTGTGGTTGCTGGTTCAGTAAAATCAGTATCAGTTAGGGACTTGTTAGGAATGCAAATTCCTGGCTTTTCAGTTGTATTTTTTTTTTGTTTTGTTTGGGGTACTAGGAACTGGAGCCTGGGGCAATCTGCCACTAAGATAAACCTCAGCCTTTTGATATTTTAAGACCAGTTTTCACTATGTTGCCCAGGCTGGCCTTGAATTGAGATCCTCCTGCCTCAGTCTCCCAAGTACAGGCATGTGACACCACTCCCAGCTAGAAATACAAATCTGGGGACACACTATTAACCTATTGACCAGGAAACTCTAGGGCCGGTAATTCAAGTTCTAACAAGCCTGGCAGGTGATTGATTCTCCTGCCTGCTAAAGTCTGAGAAAGCTCTGGCTTCTCAAATTTGGGGGTATTCTAAAGATCACTAGACACATATTAATAGTTCTGGTTTAGCGGGACTTACTCCCCAGAAATTTGGACTCAATAGACATTTTTAATCACAGTCCTGGTGGTTCCGGTCCAGCTGGACATCTGAGCACAACCTGCAAACCCTGGCTTAACGCTGAAGAACATGTTGTGTTGGAGCAGATCTTGGTTAAAAGCCTAACGTGGCTGTTTCTCCTCTCTAGGCAGGTCAGCCCCTCCGAGCCTGTCTGCTCATCAATAAGTGATAATGATTCCTCTCTGGACAGACTTCTGTGAAGACTAGATACCCAGAACAAGCCATGCACTTAGGGAATGACAACTGAAGATGGCTGACCACTTTCCAAATAGCTAAGTATATGCTTATTGTGGATGCCTAGCATTGGATTTAATCCCAAACACCAAAATTAAAAATGTTTAAATCCCTAATATTGCCAAGAGCCATTAATGTAATCGAACATGGTGCAACCTACTCAATCTATTTGCAGACATCTCTAGATGTCTAGACCTAGTTGAAATTCAAAAGACATAGATTCAACAAGCCTCTACCAAGAAACAAGAAACTGAATCAAATGAAAATAGGATATTTCATTTTCTGTGATTTTTTAAAAATCATTTATTTCAAAAATAAAAATAACAACAAAATACATAAGAGTTAAATGCATGAACTCTGATTTCAAGCTGCCGGAGCTCAGACCCTTGTTTTGCCACCGATGGGCTATGTGGCTCGGCTTAACTTCATATGTCTTAGCCTTATCATGAGTAAGACAAGAATAATAGTAGTTCCTTACCTTGTAGAGAGGATCAAACGAGTTAAGCTATGTACAGTAATGGACTTAGAAAAAATTTAAGTATAAACACTACTATAGAGATTATTACTCTGTAGTTAAAGATCATTGATGTTAGTTTTACATGTGCTAATTATAGTAAGCTTGAAATCAAATTTAAAACTGAGCTTTTGTTTCAGTGATTAAATACAAATACCAGTCAGGTTGGCAATGTTCTAATTAGGAATAAAAGTAGGTTTTAAAATTTATGTTATTAATACATGGCCTAAAATTTTAAAATGAAAAGCATTTCTTCTATGCCTTCTATGGCTATGTAAGAAACCATTCTGACAACCTAATTATTAATTAAAATTGTATTAGATATGTAAACTCTTAAGAGACAGAAATGAAACAAATAGTATAAATACAATAAGTCCATATTTGAGTTAATATATCTGAGACCTAAAATACTCTGAGGGCAAGCTAATATTAGTGGAAAACAATTTGTTAGGCAAGTATACAAAGAAAATTAGCCACCATCTTAGCTTTGTTAAAAACACTAATGCATAATACCAAACAACTTAAGAAAAACTTAATTTATTCCAGTAGAGAAGCCCAGACATTTTTAAAAGGTTACTAGTTCTTCAATTACCTCATATTCCAAAGTCAATTTGTTCAATTCCTTAAATTTTTAATTCACAAAAAGAAGATATCATCCCCTAACTTGTGTCCTATCTTAAATAAAATGTCTATTAACCCTTAAAGGGTTCTTTGGACTCCTTCTCAAATCAAGCATAAGTCTTACATTACGTACTTTCAGAAATGTTTAAGCCAATAATATCACAGCACTTCTAAATACCACTTCTAAATCTCAAAGCCGATTCACATTCCATTTTTTTGCAATAGTCTAAAAAAAAAGTAAGATATAAACAAAGGCTTTCTCTCATCTTTAGTTGAGAAAACTGTAGTCATATCATTCCTTAACATCAGGTCTTAAAATAGGTAAATTATGGTCTTTATGGCAAGAAACAGGTTCTTAAAATCAACCCTAGATAGTCCACAAACATCCTACAGTAAATCCAAAACAAAATTTTTTTTTTAAGAAAAGGCTTTTTATGAATTGAAAGGGATAGTAAGGTTTCACATTTACTGGTAAAAATAAAGGTTAAAAATAAATATTTTGGGGGCAGGGATTTAGCTCAGTGGTTCCACAACCTGGCCCAAAAGTGCAAGGTCCCAAGTTTGATCCCCGGTACCAAATAAATAAATAAATAAAAGTTTCTAAACTTATTTTTCATGTTTATTGAAGTGTCAAGGTGAGAGAAGGAAATGCATAAAATAAAGGTATACATTGAACTTAACTAAGCTAATCCCACGCAAAATTTTAAAGTAATAACAATTTTCATAACCCTTTTTAAGTTAAACTACATGAAACTGACATTTCCATAGGTCAAAAGAATTGAATATTGGCAGTTTCACGTGATTGGACCTGAACGTTCTCTCTCTTCCCCTCTTCCTCCCCCCCATCTCTCTCTCTCTCATTGGTTTACCTTCAAATCCTCTCAAACTCCAAAATCATTCTTACCTGACCCAAGTGAATTCTTAAGTTAGGGAAATTTAGATAAAGTAAAGTTAGGGAATTTAATCTATGGGGGAAGAATCTACATATAGACAGGCATTCTAGGACTACTTAAATTAAACTGTAGAAGCAGCGAAACTCTCCATTCTACATAGTTATACTAGAAAAAAAAAATGTTTGTTTTGCTGTAACATCCAGTAAGCCTGCACATTACAATCTTATCCAAGCATATACCTACAGAGATCACTCCTCTTTCAAATAAAGTCTAAAATGATTGTTGGCAGTTAAAATATTGATGTAACTCAAAAGAGTTCCCTGAGTAACTTCTTTTCCTTTCAGAACTATTTTTCCTAGTAATCCTACTACAAATTTATGAACATGCAAGTTTATGTTTCCTTATCAGTGTTCTAATGGCCACATCTGCCATTATTTTACATGAGAATCAGCCTGGTTGGGTAACTAGGCTTCTGGGCTCTGGGCTAGACTGCCAGGGTTTGAATCCTGCCTCTGATACTTGGCAGCTCTGTGACTAAGGGCAGTTAGTGAACTTCCTATGCCTCAGTTTCCTCTCCTGTGGAAAATGGATAATAACATATAATAGAGGTGTTATGAGGATGAGCTAAGTGCTTAGAGTAATGCCTCACCTTGCTACCATTTAGTGTTTGTTGAATAAGCTGCTGCCACAGGCACAGCAGAAGAAGGCTATCTGTAACTTGGAAAACTGAAACAGCTGGATGAAAACATTAAGGAAAAAGCTCATGTTTTTTAGGAAAAAGAGGTGAAAGGAACATAAATTAGTTGTGTGCCCATAACTAAACCAAAGCCTCAGAAACGATACATTTTTACATAAGATGAGTAAAAAGAGAAAATCAGAAGATTGTTGACCCCACTTTCCACTTGGAGCTCTGGAGACAAATATTCGGCCTTCCCAGTGTTACCTCAACAGCTTGGAGAAGCCATCTTCTGGCAAGGAGGAGACTGGATTTAGCATTATGGAGTCATACTCTGTTCTCATGTAGAGCACACAGATCCTGAAATTCCTACATGAACCATTTGAGGTTGGGGTTGTGATCACTAGGTCTGGCTGCAAGCTTTTCAGATGGGGTTATAGTATAGTAGGGCAAAGTAATCCCACAGATAAAGGTTTTCAGTGTTTCGTAGATCGTTTAGATTTGACATGATCACCATGGTGCTACGTGGTGTTTTCTGTTTGGGAGTTTGTAGTTTTGTTTTGTTTTGATTATTTGTTCAAAATTGCGACATCTTCTCAGACCCCACATGTGAGAAATTGTAGGGAATTCCCACACTCCTCAGGAATGTTACCTCAAACCTTATCAGTTCCGTACATGTGGGTTACTAACCTCAACTACTTGACTTCAAAATACATATAAACTCAAGAGTCTAACTCACACTTTGAGAGCTTAGGTGATGGCCAGGCGACACTTTGTCAGTTGCTTCTCCCAAAATGCAGAGTGTCAGCGGTAACACACTGCTCAGATGGCCACTTCTCTGAGGCCACTGGCTGTAAGATGCCACATTCTCTTAGCCATGGAGCTCTGAAGCTGCTAGCTTCACCAGCTCTGCCCTTTAATATCCTGTGACCTCCTGGGCCTCTGCAGAACTCTGTTGTGGGGCCTAAGCCAGCTTCTCTTGAGAATTGCTCAACTTCTAAAAAGACACACTTCAGTCTTTTATAACACTCCACTTTCCACAGAAGCCTGCTTACATCCCAATGGGGCAACTGGACTTTGATAATTTTGGGACTGTATGGTTCATGTATCTCTTCTATCCAGTGTATTCCCTTAAACTTATTCACATTATTCTAAGAAAAATTAATTCTTTCTGTATTACAATAAACCCTGTAATTAGTGAGATTATACTTTGACTCTTTTTACTTCCACCATACGTAACAATCAGCAATAAATAGGGGATTGGCAGGAAGTGGCTCAGCAACACAGTACAGATCCCAGACGCTTGACCCAGGGCCACCTCAGCTGAGGACACCAGGCTTAGCTAAGACCAAGAAGGAGAAATAAAGAGTCACAAGCACACAGCAATATACTCAAAGAGTAATCAAAAACAGAACCAGACAAACTCTACCCCAGTGGATGCCACCTCTTGCACTCCCAGAGACTAATTCTACAAGTCCCACCATTTGTCCAAACCTCCAGGCCCACACTCAAGAAGAACAGGAAGAAAAGAGTAGCTGGAAGGTTGAGTCAGCAAGAGTGGCTAAACGTCCCATGAAGCTGTTTAAAGTTCTGGTCAAATCACCAAACTGAATTCATTTTCATTTTCTCCACTGCTCCAATGATTGGAGTTCATGAGGAATGTTATATTAGCTATGAAAAATAATACAACTATATCTTCCTTGCACGTTTGATATACCAAAAGGGAAGTGGTCACCCTACTAGCCCCACAATGGGGGAACAGCACATTTGATTTTAAGAGGCTTGTACTGACTTTTTTTGTAACACTATAAAAGGGGAAGCTATAAATATCATGTCCAATCACTAGTTTTGGAATATGGTTGCCTTACTTCAAATTCCAATTCCAAATCTCCCAATAACTTCCCTATGGCAAGTTGCTGAACTTCTTGGTGCCTCAGTGCCTACGCCTGAAAAAAGAAGATATTAATCATTTCTATCTCAGATGGTGGCTGTGAGACAACCCATGTACCTCCCAATAATGTCTATGATAGGATTGATGTTAAATAGCACAGTACAGGCAAAAGTTTAGAGTAGTACCTAATATGATATGATACGTGCTCAGCACTGATTAGCAGTAAATACACCAACCAGTAGAATTGTGCTAGTCAAAAGTAAGTTGGTGGGAAGAGGTCAAGGGTAGAGAAGATGTTGGTCAATGGCTATAAAACTTCAGTTAGGAGTATAAATTCAAGGGATTTATTGTGCAACATGATGACTATGTACCTGAAAATTTCTAAGAGAGTAAATATGCAAGGTAATACAAATGCTAATTAGCTTGATTTAGCCATTCTATAATGTATACATATTTCAAAATATCACAATCGGCACCGTTTTTACCATTACACTGCTGTCACCAATACCTGAGATAATTGACCTCTAAAAGCTAAAGAGAAAAGGCTTATTTTGGCTCACAATTTCGGAGGTTCCAGTCCATGTCAGTTGGCTCCAATGCTTTTGGGTCTGTGGTGAGGCAGCACATCATGGCAGCAGCACCTGCTAGAGCAACATGTTCACTTGAAGGCAGCCTGATGGCAGCCAAGAAGCAAAAGAGAGAGAAGAGACTGGCATCCCATGTCCCCTTTGAGGGCATGCCTCCAGTGACCTCAGACACCCGCTAGACCCACTTCTTAAAGTTTCCACCACCTTCCAATACCACCACAGTTGGGAACTAATTCTTTAACACATGGGCCTTTGGAGGACATTCCAGACTCAAACTACAAACAACTCACCAATATAAAGAATTTTAATTTGTTAGTTGAAAATGAAATCTAAAATAAGTTTTTATAAAACATGCATGTTGATATTTCAAGCAACTAAACTTACTAAAGGAAAATGTTCTTCCAAGCTGTCATTTGAAAGGAATATAGACAGACCTCAAATCTTGATTTCAGTCACAAGCATGTCATTAAACTGTTATTTTTAATTTGTCTTTTCTTTATTCATATACAGCCTTTACATCCAGTTTACATGATTTTTAACACTGATTTTACCTAGTAACTTTATAGAAACAAAAAAAAATGGGCAGGTTCCTCAAATCAATTATCAAAAATAAACTACCTCACAGAACAAATAACTCAGGGAATAACATTTTGAATTTAACAATATAAGAAAATGGGATTTTCATTAATTATTCGTTTTTGATCTCTCAAACAATTACACAAATGGTATGAGCATAATCTTCTTAGAACAAGGGGACAAACAGGTCTGAATAACAGGTGGCTGAAAGAATTTTATATAAACTATCACCTATTTTATTTGGTTTCCATTTGCTAAGTAGTTTTTTAAAATTCAATCATCTAGAAAACATTTATTGATTGTTTACTATATTTGGCAATAGTATTAAGTATACTGGGATGGTAATCAGAGAGATAGGGGAGGACGAGAGGTATAAAGAAGCCAAAATGCATTTTTACCCTCAAAGTTCTCATAGTCTACTTCTAGAAATCTCCTGCACATCCACAGACCAGAGAATGACCGTATCACAACATATGCAAGATGACATTGTAAAAATGTGTGTATATGCTGAGGAGACACAGAATACAGAACTAAAGGAACAGAAATTACTTATAAAATCAATATATATATATATAATATATATTCATTTTCTTAAGCTTCATGCCAATCTTATTGAAATGTGGCAACACACACAAACACACCACACACACACACATAAAATCATGGTTACAAATTAAGCCTCTCTGCTTTAAAATGTGCTGTCTGACATAAACTCCAGAGGTGTAGAGCTCATTCAGAAAGACCAAGTGAAATCAGTGCTATACAACTTACTTTAATAATGCATAAACATAAATCTAACTTCCAACCTCCTTATTTTTTTAACCATGGTTTCTCTCTGTAAACTACAATGTAAGTAATGATGCTATTTGAATCCTATATACAAATGTAAGAGGACTGTGTGCGCCATATGAGCCAAGGACAGAGGACAATTGAATACTAAATATAAATATTTCAGAATTATGATGTAAAGAGGATTCTGAGAAACATAATAAAAATCCTAGTGTTAACAGTCACTGAGCAAATAATTAACATGTTTTGTTGCTTTCAGATTGAATTTCATAGAGCATCACTTTTCAGGCTCTACTTGATCATGTTCAATACCCATGCCCACTGTTTGAGGGACAACTCATTCCATTATTTGCTAGCTTTAATTGCAAAAAAATATGTCCTTATGCTAAGTTCCCATCTCCCCACTAATTTCCATCTGTTGATTCTCTTTAGTCAAATAACATAAATTGATTCCTCCTAAAATACCAACCAACACAACGGACACAAAATAACATTAATTCACATTATGGCATGATTATCACTCATAGTGCTAAGTATATTACATGTGCTGCATTACTTAATCCTCCCAACGACAACATAAAGTAACTTTGATTATCATTCCCATTTTGCCACTGGGAAACCCAGAAAGACAGATTAAATGAACTTCCAAGTATATATAGCCAGCATTTAGCCAAAAAGCTCTAACCTCAGACAGTTTGATGTCAGAATTTGTGCTTCTATCTGTTACACCAGGCTGCCTCACTCACCTAGGCAAACAAGACCCACCTCTTCTTTAATAATTTCACACAGGAAGCATTTCCACGTATATCACCCTACCCAAAGACAATCACATGAAAGGTCCACCTAAACCTGGATTCTGTCCTATCCACTGACATAAATGAATCTTTTAAGCCAATCTCTTTAGTATCATGTGTGGCAGATCATAAGATGCTGAGGCAGAGGTGCGGCATAATTCAAAGAACACAACACTGGTTTCTGAAGGCAATCACTGACAGCAATGGATTTGTGGACTACAATCCTGTTTACATATGATGGTGTCATCTTAAATAAAACTGCTATTTGAGCAGCTGCAGCTATAGAAAGTAAGAATCTCCTGTAAAAACTCACAGGACCCTGAAAGAGGGAAACATTCATCTGTAGTCATTTCAACACAGACCACTGAGACACACAATGTTCATTTAAGCAAATGTGGTAAAGTGTCAGCAGCCCTTGGAAGGTGAAGGAATGAAAATCTGAAAGGAGACGATCCCTTAAGGCTTAATGACTAAGGGTTTCACCCAGTTCTCAATAAGAAGGAAATAGAATTAGTTCCCACAATACAGTTTCTACTATTGGCTGCATATATACTTCTGTGAAGTGGTAAGTGGAGCACCAGGCCAGTAATGTAACAGCCTTATGCTCAATCCTTTGGAGGAATCAGTGCTGGTTGATTTCCAGCCATGCTTCTCCTTTAGCCTGAGTTCCACAATGAACATGTGACGGTGGATTGCATCCAACGTGCATTGAACACATCAAACTAGCAAGAAGTAAACTAAGTCACTGAGATATAGGGATTGCTCATTATCAAGCATGTATTAGATGACTGGGACAAACAATTTCTTTTAATACAAGACATGAAACAGAAGGGAGAAGAGGAGAGGGGAGGAGAGGGAAAGGGAGGAGAGGTGAGGAGAATTTTCTTTCTCTCCCTTTTTACCCTTCTACATTACATGAACTATGGTTTTATTATTTTGTGGTACTTTATATTTCTCTTTTTTTTTTTTGGTACCGGGGATCGAACTTGGGTCCTTGAGCTTGCACAGCAGGCGGCGAAACCACTGAGCTAAATCTCCGGCTGTACTTTATATTTCTACCAAAAAGCTAGTTTTTAAAATACAATGTAGATTCAGGCATATTCAGTCAATCCTTTAGTATTTTTATATCCTGCACTTAGCAAATATTCTACATATTATTACTTAGGTTTAGCTAGACAGAACATGGAAAACCTACCTGTATGACTCTATTTTGTGTTACTACAATAAAATCCCTAAAGCTGGGTAATTTTTGATAAACAAAAGAAATTTATTTAGCTCATGATTCTGTGGCTAAAGAGCCTGCATCAGGCTATGACTTCCTTGCAGGCAGAGCCCAAAGGAGACGCAGGACATCATGCAGCAAGATGCAGGGAGCATACACACGTGTCTGTGTCTGTGGGTCTCTCTTCTTACAAAGCCACAGTTTCAATCATGGTGACTCCCCTTGATTATTTTTATCTAACCCTAATCACCTTCCAGAGGCCTCACCTCTAAACACATAGTCAGACAAGTTTGTGCTCTCTCACTACCTGACAGTGCGGAGTAAATGACAACACATGAACCAGAGGGAACGTACTCAAACCACACCCAAACTACCACCTGAATGAAAACTTAGCATTATTATCTTCCTGGTTATAAAAGTTAAAGATTTCATAAAGAAAAATTAGAAAATTCAAAAAAATTCATATTAGAAAATGCAAATCTGAGAAGCTGGCCGGTCCCAGAACCCTGAAGGAAGCTCCCCCACTGCCATCCCAAGCTCCTAGGGCAGAGAAGGTGAGCTACACAGGCACCAGAGGCACCCCCACCCCCTTGGAAATGAGAAGACACGTAAACAAGCTTCAAAAACATATTTCTGGATCACCTACAGTAACCCCAAAGGGAAATGAGATGGAACAATCTGATACTCAACCACCTGGACTCTCTGAACTGACAACAAAAGAGGATCTGGGAAAAATGAAATCAGAAATAATTACTCAGATAACAGCAAAGATTGTGCTCATAGTGCAAGACATGATTAATAAATCTAGAGAGGACACAGATTAAAAAATAGAGGATCTGAGGAACATGATGGAATCCTAACATAGGAAACAAATGGAATCCATAAAACAGATGCAAACAGATTTCCAGGAGATTAAAAACTCCATCAAAAGTCTGTGCAGCAGAATGAACCAATGTGAGGATAGAATTTCAGATATAGAAGATAAGATTGCAATTAGTGACCAGGAAAAGAACAATTGCTTTAAAATTGTAAAGGAACAAGAGAAATCAATCCAGCAGCTGTTAGACAATGCAAAGAAGAATAACATAAGACTGATTGGAGTCAATGAAAAAACAGGAGAGAGTGCAGATAACATAAAAAAAAACTTCACAGAAGTGATGACAGAAATCTTCCCAAGCAGGGGAAAAGAGCTTGACATACAGAGAAGTGAGGCATACAGGACTCAAACTAGCCTTGATCAAAAAAAATCTATACATAGGCATTTAATAGTTAGGATTCCAGAAATCCAACAGAAGAACCAAATTCTACAAGCAGTGAGAGAAAAGAAACAAATCACATACAAAGGAAAGCCCATCAAAATCACAGCAGACTTCTCAGTGCAAACCCTCAAGGCAAGAAGAGCTTGGAGGGATGTATTTCAAGCCCTAAAGGAAAACAGCCTCCAATCCAGATTGATGTACCCTGCAAAACCATCTTTCAAAATGGATGGAGAAATAAGATACTTTCATGATAAAGAGAACCTCAGGAACTTCATGAATTCCAAACCAACACTCCAAAAAATTTTAGACAATACCCTAGGAAAAGACAATGAGGATCACAACCCCAGGAAACCCACCAGAATGAATCCATTGGGCATGACAAATTAAACACAAAGGGGGAGAATCCAACAAAAAGAAAAAGTCATGACAAGGCTTTTAAAACTTTTAACTTCATATCCCTAATGAGTGTGTACTTCAATCTTGTTATTGTACTGATATTGTAGTATTTTTCTGATTCTAGAGTTGCACACCTTTCCTGGTGCTATACTGGCTATTTATCATCTTCTTATGTCTACTTTTTAATTGGGTTGTCTATTAATGAGCTGTAAGAGTTCTTTATATATTCTGGTCATAGGTTATATGCATTGTAAATATGGTCTGTTTAAGGACTACTTTTCATTTTAATGATGTCATTTAATGTTCTAAATTTTGATGGAACCTCATTTATCAATTTTTTTCTTTTATACATCATGTCTTTTGTATCCTAGGTAGTTCTTGCCTACCCTGAATTCATAAACATTTTCCCTTATAATTTCTTCTTAAAGTTTTATACTTTTAGGCTTTCATATTTAGGTTCATAGATCCCTTCAAGTTATTTTCATGTATGGAAATAAAGAGTTGAGGTAAATTTTTTATATACGGATACCAGGTGTTCTAGTGCCATTTGCTGAAAACACTATCTCTTCCTCTGCTCTTGAATTGAGTTTATATTCTATAAAATGCTAATGTTAAATAATCTTTCAAAACTCAGTGGACCATATATGAGTGGTTCTATTTCTAGATTCTCTGTTTTATTCCAATGATCTATATGTCTTTCCTTACACCAATACTACCTTGATTACTGTAGCTTTAGAAGAAGTCTTAAAATTAGATACTAAACATCTTCCAACACCGTTTTTGTTTTTGTTTTTTTAACTTTTCTAGGTCCTTTGTACTCCTACATAATTTTTAAATTTCAATATCCAACTCTTCATTTATAGCAAGTATACATAGACATGAATTTTTATATATACCTTGTGTTTTCTAATCCTGCTAAATTCAAATACAAGTTCTAGGGTCACCTAGAGATTTCTTAGTATTTTCTCTGTAGATGATCATTTCATCTACATATAAAGATTTTGCTTCTACCTTGCCAATACTATCCTAATTGTGTCATTTTATTGCCAGACTATTTTGGTTGGGCCTAGGTTTCATAGTTTAATGGACAGACAAAGAGTAAGCATATCTGTCCTTGTTCCCCACCTTAAGGAGAAAGCATTGTATCTTCTCCATTCATATAAGGTGTTCTCACTGGAAGTATGAAGTACATGTCTTTGACCTGTTGAGAAGGTTCTGTTCTACTTCTAGTCTCCTGATAGCTTTTACCATGAACAGCCGTAGAATTTAGTCCAATACTTTTTCTCCAACTAGTGACAGGATCATATGGCTTTCTCCTTTCCTCTGTTAAAATGATGACTTCTGGGGGTGGATCTTCCAATGCTGAACCAACACTGCCTTCCTTATAACAAAACCACTTTCTACATACTGCCAGATCTGACTTCTAATAGTTTGTTTTCTTAAATAAATTTCTATCTATGTTCATACTTTTTTCTTCTATTATCTTTATCCAGTTTTAGGATTAGCACAATGTTGAGTTCCTAAAATGAGGGGAGAAGTGTTCCTTCTTTTTCCTGCTTTAATTGTTTGATATAATTTATCAGTTAAAATGTATATGAGCCTGCTGTTGTCATATAGGTAGGTTTTCAAGCTAGGAATATACTTTCTTTAATAGGTGCTATTCAAATTTTATATTTCCTCCAGAGTTAGTTTCATTAATTTGTCTTCCAAGGTACTTCTTAGAAGTTGTCAAATTTATTTCAAAAAAGATTTTTGTAATATGCTTTCTATATTCTTTTAAATTCTGTAAAATATGTGGTAATGTTTCCTAGATCTTGATATTGTAATTTTTAAAACGTATAATTGATATTGTGTAATAGGAAGAAACAGTCTAAAGGAGTACGGGAAGTGGGAGGTGTAGGGGAAAGGAAAGAAGGGAAAAGAAAAAATATGAGAAAAGGAAAAAAATGGAAACCAAGTCTTTGCAAATAGGGAAGGGTGGAGGGGGTGAAGACAGGGCAAGGGAAGGGGAAAAAAATAAGAACCAAGATACTCATGTAGTGGTACAAGATCCCAATGATGAATGTAACTGTGGTTTATACCTAAAATGTACCAATAAACTTAATGGGAAAAAAAAGAAAATGCAAATCATCAATTTCACCATTTGGATATAACCACTATTTAGATACCTCTCTCTCTCTCTCTCTCTCTCTCTCTCTCTCTATATATATATATATATATATATATGTATATATATATATACACATAGTAACAATATATATTCATATTCACAATCTCTATATTACATTCACAATATCTATACTTATATTCACAAATGGGCATCTTTCTGTACAGTCAATATTGTGTCCTGCTTTTTTTTTTTTGCTTAACATTATACTATGAGCATTTTCTGAAAACATATACTACTCTTTGAAAATCCTTTTTTCAGTTTTATGAATACATGTTTTCATCACATAATGATTACATTCCTCATTCAAAGTTGGCACATGTACATAACACATCTTAATTCTTTTTTTCATTCCCTTCCCCTTCTTTCCTTCTCCCCTCTCTCCATCTATTGGTCCCTTTCCCTTTCACAAAAGATTTATCTCCCTATTACCTATTATCTATCTTCTATTTTGATCTTTGTTTATATTTTGGGTTTCTCACATAGGAGAAACTGTCCAATATTTAATCTTGTGCGTCTGGCTTATTTCATAACACTGTGGTCTCAAGGTGCAACCATTTTCCTACAAAGACTCGAGTTTATCCTTTTTAATATATACACACAGTAGCCTTCAACAGAAAGGTAATTGCTTTTTCCAATGGGAAAATAATGTCACATGACCATAACTGAGGTATACACAAACAATTACATGAACACAAATATGAAGTGCAAAGATCTACCTGGGAAAATTAAAACAGCTTTAAAAAGGTAGTATCTTGTCAGATGATTCTTAATGATGGTAAGAATCTCATGTGGTAGACAGGGAGGGGAGAGCATTGTACACAAAAACGTACACAAACATGTAATAACAGCAAGTAAAATCAGGGAACAAGCACTTCCAGAGCAGGACTGAAGAGAATCAGTCCTTCAAGGAACCATGAAAACAGATTGTAAAGGGTCTGGAAGATTATTCTAGAGGGGCTAGAGTTTTTTCTGAAGGCAAGAGACACCAACACATAGAAAGATATAGGTTCAATCTGCTTTAGAAATGTATTTTACAAAATGAAAATTGCTTTAGGAATCGGGCGAACAGTTGTCTCTGAGGCCAGCTATGCCATACACAAAACTGTATTTCAGAGGTGCTTTGAGGATTAAATGATACAAGTTAGTAGGTGCCTAGAATTGATACTTATAGGTGAATCGACTACTAGTCTAGAGCTTAATTTGAGGGAAGGAGAGGCCAAAGCACAGTATATGACAGGCCAAGCAAGAGACCATGAGTGACTATGCCAGGAAAATGGCAGCAGGGAAGAAAGTAACCAAAAAACTCAGAAATATTTCAGAGATATCAGACCTATCCTTAGATCTCTGAAAACCACTGGACGCAAGCAGAGAAAACACTGAAAAAATGAAAGTGAATCCTGGACTCACTAGAATGTGTGGACAAGTGAAAACAAGAATAGAAATACAAAACAACTCTATAGAGAAAAACCAAGTGTGTCTTGGAACCTCAGGTGAAATTAAGACCACGCATCCCTAGGCTATGTTAGATGGAAAGTTAAGTTGCAGTTGGGTGAATTCGATCAATGTCAGTTTCATGGATAATTTGGACACTAAGAACGCTTTTCTGTCCACAATGTCTAGGATAATAGAGTGGATAAGGGCAGTAATTTATCTGAAAATATTCACATTTTGACTTCTGGATTTTAAGGAAAGGTAAAAATGAAGCAACTATCTCAAGTACATTGTATAAGAGACCAGTACTCTCCACTTTGATCTTCTCTTTACTTGTCCCTTGGCGAAAGTGTTTGAGGTAGTTCTATGAGTAGAGCAGATACATATATCTTTATATATTTACATATAAACAGACACACATGCATACATACCAACCAAATATACACACAAGCACATATGAACACATACACACAATGTATACACTAACACATATATTGTGTATATATGGTATACACATATATTCATATAGATGCATATGACTATGGCAATAAAACAAAGGCAAGCATGAACATATAAAGAGAGATACAAATAGAAATATATACATCCACAAGACATATATGCATCTATTCACACAGTCACAATATAAACTAATATATATAGCATACACATTTCTATGGATATGGTGTGCACATGTAGTTTGAGGGCCGTGTGTGTGATTAAGAAATGCATGAACTCCAGGCAAAGGCATAAAGGATGTCCTCACTCTTCTCTTTAAGCCAGCATAAGGGGATGAGGGTGCCAGATTTATGAGACCGTTCGGAGCATCTTGAAGCTGCTATTCCAGAGCAGCTGTGTCCTTTCCACAAGGGAAGCTTTCCCCTTGTATCCTAATTGGGCATGAAATCTGACTCACCAGCACAAGTTACAGTGCAGCCGGCCAACGGAGCAGCTGCCTGCAAAGCCCCTTGAATAACCCACATCCAGTGACTGAAACTGATGTGGGATAAAGCACCCGGCCATGTTAACCTGGCAGACGCTGCAAGGAATTCAAGTCACCTCAGCTCTGGACACATAGAACCATAAATCGTCCTAGTTTATTTGTGCTCACAGTTTCTGAAAGGCCAGAAGAGGCTCAAGAACCAAGATATTTTTATCCTGATGGGAGATTCAGTGACATAATATTGGCACCATGAGTTATTCTTTTTATGCACTAACTCATCCCGTTAGAGGTTAAAGAGCAGGTTCCCAGTGAAGAGTTTCACCTTGGGAGAATTTGCTACATTGCAGGCTTGAAGATTGGTGTGTCTCTAAACTACCTGTGGATAATGTCAATTATTGGTGAGTCCCGACCAAACTGTAGGCAAACATTATTTATTAAAGGCAGAATGCCATGAAGCTTAAAATTGCGGGCCTTAGTATCAGACAGTCTAGGATAAACTAGGGTCAGTTATCACTGGAGGAGTATGGGCAAGTGTCTTAACCTCTCTGAGCTTTAGCTTCATCAGTTGAGGGTGGATGTTATTTTTCACACAGGGGATTGCTGTGAGAATTAGCTAGTAGAGCACATGGAAGCACCTGGTACACAGGAGGGAGCTCCATAATGAACTTACTAGTATTAGACAGCATGGTTTTGTTTTGTTTTGTTTTTCATTAAAACTGTCACACAATTAAGGTTGGTTTGAACAATACAAGGGGGCAAAAATAAGCCCTCCTACTGAAAACCCATCTCGCCTGCTGACAAAAAATTCCATAAATATCAATCTTCCCTTTTTATGTTCTGAAAGTATTTCAATCTTTAAGAATTTATTCACACAATATAAATTCTGCCTCTCTCGACCTCAGATAAAGAAACTGGCTAGTTTTCATTCCAGAGATCCTACAAAAGAAATTCTGTTCTCAAAGATGCCTGCTTTTTAGGAAATGGGCTTCAACAGATTTCACAATATTAATGAAAATTATTGATTTCTATTCCCTCCTGATCACTAATTAGAGTTAATGCAACCTAATGACCCAGTTTCTCTCCAAGCTGCTTATCCAGTTAGAGAGACCCTAAGGATCTGCATATGCTTATCTGGACACTATAGCAAAAAAAGGGTTTCCTGGAAGAGATGAATGATCCATGCTCTAAAAATGAGAATTACTGGGGTATGGGGACTTCTACTCAGTTTTATGGGAACATCTATTTTATTTTAGTCTTAATAATTGTCATAATGAAAATTCTTTCTACCTTATTATGTACACAGATGTGCCCAGGTATCTTTATAAAGCCCAATAAACCTTAGCACTATAAGGGACTTGCAAAGAACATCCAGTCCAGTCTCTCTTTTACAAGTAAACAAGCAAAGACACAGAACATTTTAATAATTGCTTGGGCCCACACAGCTGCTTAATAGCAAAGTAAAGAGTTCTGGCTGAGTTTCCTGGTAGTCCATATGTCCAGTTCTTATTCTGAGTTTTCTTTAAAGACTCCTGATATTGAGATGCCTGTGGATCCCAGTTAAGGATTCAGGGTGGACAGGAGAGGAGAGACTGGGCTCAGACAGAATTCCCATTGTAAGTCCCTACCAATCCCTTGTTTTTTGTCTGTCTCTTCTCCTGTCCAGTTTTCTGAAAAGTTGGGTAACAAGCTTGCTTCTTGTTAATTCTGACTTCTACGATGATGCCCTGATGACACATCGGGGCTCACGAGCTCCTGATTCCTTTCCTCGTTGCCTTTCATGGAACTGTGCACCATAAGTAAAGAAATTCTGAAATTCCGGAAGCAGATGTTTCTATACTCTCAACCAGGACCGCCTCGGAGGAATCCTCACATAGCAGGCCTCCTGGGGACTACTGCAGAGAATCCCAAGGGCGGAAGTAGGCTCCGAGTGCGTAGCTATAGGGTGGGCAAGGCAGCGCTCATTAGCAGAGCTTCTTCTTCCCACTCTCCCGCCGGGTTCTTCAGTTTTCCTGACACAGTCTCGGTAGGGCCTCCACAGACATCGAGCCCTCACCTTCACCATTATCACTTTGTCCCCTCCTACCCAACCCCATTACCACCTTTCTGGCATGGGCTAAAGAGAAAACTAAATTATAATTGCTCTAGCCTTCACCTTCACAGCAGCGTGGTTTGGAAACAGCCTCCCTTAGGAAACTGGGCCAGAAAGAAGCAAGTGTCCAGAGGTAGAAAGGAAGAACAATTTTAGAACGCGTTTAGGTAGACGCTATAGAGGAGGGCATCACACAGCAGGGTGGAGAATTATGAATGGGCTTAACAATTTACATAAGAAGTGCAAGGATGTGTATGCGTGTGCACATACACACATCCCGTTGCCCAAGATTACATGTGAGATTTGTTTAAATCTCCATTATATTATCTCAAGGACCAAAGACAGCATGCCTTAACATGATCAGCATAATCTCATCTGGATAAATATTAAATAATGACTTCCAAAATATAAAACAACTCCCTTTTTATTAGAATAATATACTTGAAAAGCAAAATCAAACTTTTTTCCATACACATCCGTGAAGAAAAGCATCGAGGCTCCGGGCTATCTATATGCATATTCTAGTGTTCAAACGCTTGCCCTTGGGAAATTGTCCTGGTCCTTCTGAGCAAGTTCTCCATAAAACTCTTCTCCCTTTTCTTATCATTCATTAACAAGCTTCATAAGTGGAATGACAGTCCTCCAAAATTAAGTACTCTATATTTCAGGCTAATTTTATGTTTTTTATCACAATAGCAGGGCAGTATTAGCAGCCTATTATTTTGTCAGCTTTCTCATTTAGCAAAGCAGCTTCAATTTATTAACAGTGAGGAGTGTGCATGAATCAATATGTTTCATTGGGCAATGTGTCATTTGTTAATCGGATATTGATGAGATTATTGACGCACAGCTAATTAATCTCAAGCCCAGTGCTAGCCTTCATATGTTTCCTTAATTATGTCCTTCATCTTAGTCTCCCGGCTGCGGCACCCAGACTCACGGCTGTAGACAGTGAGTGAGGTAAGCTGTCAGAGGTTCCTTCTGCACATTTACAATCCCTTGGCAGTGAAATTATTTTCTTAGTTGTAAATAAGTATCAAAGAGATATTTAATAACATTTGGCAGCAGATTGATATTGATTGGTGTGGACTGGCATCAAATCCAGCAGCCACCGAATTTTGCCTCAGAAGGAAACTATTAAAAAAGAAAATGCTTCATTAGTGTTGAACAATTGCATGACTCGATTGACATCTGCCCTCTGGAATTTAAAAATCGCTCTTCTGTGGACACTGTAAACCATTGGTGGTGTATTTCACATAATTTTGTTTTGTTTTTCACTTTAACTCTTTATTGCCACATTTCCTAGACATGGAACAGCATATTTATGGGACTAGAAAATTTAGAAGGAATTAAACTCTTGGTAGTTTTTAAAAACTAACTCAGCCACTATTTTTTTTGGTACTGGGGATCGAACTTGGGACTTTCTGTTTGCGAGGCTGGCGACAGCACCATTAAGCTAAATCTCCAGCACTTAGCCACTATTAAGTGACACAGTTCCAATCCTACTGACTGCACCTGTAAATCCATGAACCTACCAAAAACCAAAATCTCTATACTAAAATAAAAGTCTACCTTCTCACTTAAGTCTTCCTGGACTTGTGAAAAATGCAGACCTCAATCCATTAATTAGTCCTAGGGATGACAACTGTGCTGAGTCTTTATTTTCTCATCTATAAAATGGGATCAATGATTCCTTACTTGATTAATTCACAAGATTCTTATGAGGATACATAAGATAATATGAGTAAAAACATTTAAGGTATTATAAGGTACTATTTGCTTTGCTTCGGCATAAGCCTTATACACAAGAGTTCCAAAGTTTATTTCCTGTTTGAATAGTGTAAAAGGTACGTAATCATTAGCTTGTTATGCTATTTCTCCCCATTTATTAATTTCTCATATAAGGTCAAATGGCATGTTGTAGAAAATGAGAGGGATTTGGTGCTAGGATATAGGTCTTAGTCTGGGGGCTCCTCTTAATTCATGGCTTTCTCTTATCTAAGATGCAAAGAAGAAATAGCTCAGCATGAAGCTCCTTTAGCTCTTTAAAATATCATTTCCTGGAAGTGTGGATTTGAATAAGGAACCCCTCTTGAAAAATCAATGTTTCAATGTTTTCAGCATACCTATAAATAAAAGGGTCTTTGAACAATTTACTTTGAGCAAGAGCTAGATTGAGGACCAATGCATAGATTTACTAGCTACTGTTTCCTCACTAGGACATTAGACAGTGTCTCTTTTTGTTCTTAACGATAGACTACTGTTGAGTCCAACAGAACAATTTCACTATTCACATGATTGACCAAAAACTGTACCTTCTCCACAGTGTGTGTATGAGAATATTAAGATGTTTAAAAATAATAATGAGTATTAAGGAAAGGGAAAAGGAAGAAGAGAAAGGTGTGCACCAATGAAAATTGATCTAGAAATTCCTCTTCCTGTAGCTCCACATGAAGCAGATACTTAAAAATATTAATTATTTCACTCATGGCACTGAATTCTACCCTTAACATTGGATCTTTGTAGTGCAACTACAGACTATTTTGGAACTAAATGGCTACTGGTACTTTTAATTATATATTATTCTCTCCAACACAGAACCTTGCATATACTGAGTATCCAATTAAGGATTTAAAATTGTGCCTATATAGAAACCTGAGAAAACACTGTAATTCAAGAAATTTAATGGCTAGATTATATCAAGCAATCCTAGGTATGACTTTAAGTATCTATCTTATTCCATGTCTGTCAGCTTTCCATTACTATAGCAAATACCTGAGATAATCAACTTATAAAAAGAAAAGGTTTAGAACCTTAGGATGTTGCTCAGTGATAGAGTACATGCTCAAGGCATGGGAGACTGATTCCCAGTACCATAAAAAATAAGAAATAAAAGGTTTATTTTGATTCACAGTTCCAGAGGTCCCAGTCTATGACTGGTTGGCCTTGTTGCTTTCAGGTCTGTGACAAGGCAGGATTACATGACAAGAGTACATGGTAGGGCAAACTACTCACCTCGTGACTAAACAAGAATAAAAGAGAGGAAAAGGAAAGGGCTGCATCCCACAATCCCCTTTAAAGACACACTTCTCAATGACCTAACAATCTCCACTAGGCCTCTCCTCCTGAAGGTTCCACCACCTCCAAACAGCACTGCACTGGGGAACAAGGCCTTTGTCCGTGGTCAGCATGTGCTCTTTGGGGAAAACAAGACTAAAACTTTGGCATTGGTGTCGATTAGGGTGAAGAGCAAGAGGTCAACTGTGAAGTGTCATCAGTGAGGCTTTAACAGTGTTATATTAACTGGACGTTGCCTGGCACAAAGCCAATCATATACCCTAGTCCTCAAATGCTGCTGCCTCCTAAGCCTATGGGGCATTGCACTGTGGTCAGCTCTTTCCTACTATGCACTTCCAAAGAGCAACTTTATCCACATTCTGGCTTCAAATACCATCTGCATGTTGCTTACATTCAAACCTTATTTCTAGACAAGATGTACCTGTAAAATACTAGGCACATGGTACCATCTTATTCTTGAAATTGTCTACTTGGATGTCCCATAAGCTACTCAAAGTCCTTCTCATTCCTCTTTAAATCCAATTCCTGCCACTTCTGCCTTTTAACTGTCAAATCCTTCTTTTTTTTTTTTTTTTGGCACTGGGGATCGAACTCGGGTCCTTGCATTTGAGCAGCAGGCAGCGAAACCACTGAGCTAAATCCCTGGCCCAAATCCTTCACTTTTCATTCTCCTTGATCAATGTTTTCGATCATTCTTCCATCCTCTCCTACCTAAATTATCAGGCAGCCTCCTAAACTCTCTACCACCCCCAGTCATGCCCCACTCCCCCTAGGCAGTGAGAGTTACTATTTTTTTTAATTGTTTTATTGGTACATTTTAGGTATACAATACTTTTACATTTATCATTGGGTGCTTGTACCTGTACATGATGTATCTTGGTTCTTATTTATTCTCCATTACCTGTGCACCCTTCACCCCCTCCACCCTTCCCTATTTACATAGACTTTGTTTCCATTTTTTTCTTTTCTCATAATTTTTCCTTTCCCTTCTTTCCCTTCCCCTTCCCCTCCCACTTCTCCTATCCCTTTGGATTTTTTCTTCCCATTTCAAATTATCAATTATTCATTTTAATAGTTTTAATCTTTATTTACACTTTCAGTTTCTCACACTAGAGAAACTATTTGGTATTTTCACATGTGTGTCCTATTTATTTCACTTAAGAGTATGGCCTCAATATGCATCCATATAGTGATAAATGTCTCTAGTTTCTGGTTCTTTATGGCTGAGTAGTACTTCATTTTATTAAAAAAACCACATTTTCTTTATCCAGTCTCCAGTTGATGGGTACTTGGGCTATTTCCAAGCTTTAGCTATTACAAATTGTGCCGCTATAAACATGGGTGCACATATATCGCTGTGGTATGATTTTTTTAATTCTTTGGGGAAGATACCCAGCAGGGGAATAGCTGGGTCAAATGGGACCTCTAGCCCTATTTCTTAGAGGTATTTCCATACTGATTTCCACCGTGGTTGCACCAGTCTGCACTCCCACCAACAATGGAGAAGGGTTCCTTTCTCCCCACACCCCCACCAGTATTTGTTATTGGTTGATTTCTTGATAGCAGCCATTCTTTCTGGGGTGAGGTGGAATCTCAGTCTTGTTTTCATCTACATCTCTCAAATGACCAGTGATGTCGAACATTTTTTCATATGCTTATTTGCTGCTTTTACTTCTTTATCTGAGAAACGTCTGTTCATTTCAGATGCCCATTTTTGAATTGGGTCTTTAAATTTGGGGGTCTGATTTTTTTCAGTTCTTTATATATTCTAGATAGTAGTCCAAAAAGGAAGACTTTTTAGGGATCATTCATGAGTTGTTCAGGCTGCAAAAACTACCTAGTCCATTATAAATTAATCTAGCTCATGTATTGCAATTGCCAGCTGTATTGCTAATCCCTAACTGTATGTGTTCTAGGTCTCTCTGTTACACTATGTTGGCTGTTTATTTATTTATTTGGTATTGGGATTGAACTTGAGACCTCACATATGCTAACCATTCACTGTACCTCTAAGCTACAACCCCAGCCCCTCTTGGTGTTTTTAAATAGAATACTAAGTCTATATATTTTTCCAATATTATGGTCATATTGGAACACCAAAATGGTTAACTATTACTGGTGAATGAGTCTGCAGTTGGTTGTGTTTATACCTGATTCATGACTTGAGTACATCGTTTATATTCTATCTCCCACTACTTATTTGAATATATAAGGTTCTAACATATAACATAATTTCCTGTCTGTTTTGGTAAGTTATGAAATGAAATGTCATTTGTGATTTGTTCTCAATTCATTTTGATCATCAACCATTTCTAGGTTTACCATATAATTCTCAGCCACTTGACGTAGTGTTAGCTGAGAATGAGTGATATAGTTTACTTCTAGGATCTATGATTAGTAACTTGCAGGGTAGTTTACAAATCATTCAGAGAGATTACCTCACTAGGATTTGTGATGGTTTTGGAGATAAAAGATCTGTGATTTTTTTTTTCTTTGAGTTTAGTCTTGTACTCTATCATCAGTGTCTGATTCTGATAAGGCAAACTTTAATGTTCTTGTTAGGGCAAGAATGAATCACAATGCATATCTAAGAGGCACTTCTTGAATAAACTTTTTCTTGATGTTTTATGTTCTCTGTCAACTGACCAGTAAGACTGCAGAAAAAACTAGGAATTTATGATATTTACATTTTTTAAATAAAAGGATTTAACAGATTTGCTGTACACCCAATAAGAAGAAAGCTTTGGAAAGAATATGAGATTAGAACTCCAAATTGTCAGACAGTCAGCCAGTCATAAAGTGGGTAGAGTCAATAGAAGGAAGAAATGAAACTTATCATGAGGCAACTGGCACCTATTGTACAAGATACTGGGTTTTCTACTGAAGAAACTGAATTTTATTAGAGATTGTATTGCTGTTGTCTGTGGTTGAGAAATACAACTGCCATGACAGAAGAAAATAGAAGTTTTAGTAAATAACCTAGAACTGTGATATAGTTGGTCATAAATTCTGAGATTCCTGTGACTAATACCTGGTTCAGTCTACATAAAAACATATTGCAGGAAGAGAACTAGACCTGCAATCTCTTTAGACTCCTTGAGGAAGACAATGGATGATAGCTACCTGAAGACTTACTGATGTCTTGGCCACTGTGGTACTATTGTCAACTTGCGGCCTTACTGATCAAAGAGCTCGTTTTCATTATGAGTGTTAGTTATAATGTCATTCAGTCCCAGTGGTTCATTCATTCACTCAGTTAATACTTCTTAATACTCATTATATGACAAGCCTGCTGATAGGCACATTGCCCCTTCCTTTGAGAGCTCAGTGAAGTAGAGGAAAGACATGAAAAACCACAAATACAGCGCTATTATAAATGCTTCTGTTACAGTGTGAAGACCATAATGGTTGGGGCACACAACGATGATTCACGAAAACTGGGGAAGTCAGGGACTCGTTAAGGTAGGTGTGTTCAGTCTAAGTAGAAGGAACATCATGGGACGAGATTAAAAAGTCACAGATTTGAGAGATACACCCTCTTGAAAAGCCATGCTAAGGACTTAGAACTTGGATACTGTCTTAGTTAACTTTTCTTGTTGCTGGGACAAAATACCTGACACTTGCAAAGGAGAAAGGTTTATTTTAACTCTTAGTTTGTAGAAGTTTCAGTCCATAGTTAGCTGGCTCCAAGGAAGGTGGCATGGCAGAGGGGCATTGTAGGAAGAAGCAGTCCATAGCAAGGCAGGCAAGAGACAGGAAGCAGCAGGCAGCAGCAAACAGCAAGCCTGTCTTTCCCTTTTATCCCATTTAGACTGCAAGCTTTTTGGATGGTGCCACTCACTCCCAGGGTGGGGCTTCTGTCTTCAGTAAATCCATGCAGCCACACCCAGAACTATACTAATTCCAATGAGTGGACTAATTTAGTGTCACATACCCTTAATCCCAGAATCACACATCCTAGATCCAGCCAGCTCTGCAAAGCCCCAACTATGCATGCATGAAACTTTGAGGGGGACATCTAGATAAAATAACAGATACATAGGTTCTGAACAACACTGTACATTTTAAAGTATAGAAGTGATCATATCTGTGTCATAGAAAGTGTGTTCGTGGATAAGTGTGGAGAGTTAAAGGTGCTGGCAGAGGAGAGACTGACTACAAACAGGGGCCATATGACCAAGCAGGGTTCACAATTAGTGAGATCAGTGGCATGCTGATCTAAAGAATTGACAATTCATTTTATAAAAGAAAAGAAAAACCCCAATTTGTAGCATTTGTTGGCTTTTATGATCTAAATATTCTTACCATATATAGTATGGTACCACACCATAATAAGTATACCACACATGATAGAAGAAATGACCTCACAAGCACAGTATAGTGTAGTAAAATAGGAAGTGATGAGTTTGGACCTTTAGTTACCCTTGTTTTAAATTTACTTGTCAGTTTGTATAATTTAATTTATAATATCGGTTATATGTGACAGTCTGCTTATACGTTTCATGAAAATTTAACAATCAGCTCAGATGACTTTTACAAAGGTTTAGAAGACCAGAGGCGGGGGGGGGGGGGGAAGAGAGAACAACAAACTTATTCATGACTGGGAAACTGACTATACCACAACAGGAACAAAGGATGAACATTTATTTGGAGGGAAGATAACGAACTCATTTCAGTAGAGTCAAGTTCATGTTACACAAATTTATGAAGGGTTATAATTTTGAAGAACTATGCTAGGCTCAGACATAGAATAGTGAAGAATCTTTCCCATCAAGGAAACTCTAGGTAGCTGAATAAACATTTCTTTGGATGATACGAGAACACCAGTGTTCAGAATTCAGATGTGTGGATGGGTGATTGGAACATTTATCAGAAGAGAAACTGTAACTAGAGAACAAACACCTTGGATCATGAAGATGAGCATTGTAGGCAGAAAAACATGGTTTGGAATTTAAAGGAATTCAAGAAGTTGAAAGACATTCAACATGACCGTAAATTAGCAAGGGACCTTTGGAAGGTGAGGCCTCATGGGGGTCTTTAGGTCATTGAGGAGGTGTCTTTGAAGGGGATTGTGGGAGCTGAAGATGGAAAGATAGTAACTATAGTTTTATACAAGGCATGAGAGGGAAAAAAATTTGGATTTTTATCCTAAGGAGAGTAAGAAGTCAAAAGTATTTAAATGCTCAAGTTAACACTTAGGTCTTAAAAGTAACTCGCACAGCAGACTGGTGCAACCACTGTGGAAATCAGTATGGAGATACCTCTAAGAACTAGGGCTAGAGGTCCCATTTGACCCAGCTATTCCCCTGCTGGGTATCTCCCCCAAAGAATTAAAAGAATCATACCACAGCGATGTATGTGCACCCATGTTTATAGCGGCACAATTTGTAATAGCTAAAGCTTGGAAATAGCCCAAGTGCCCATCAACTGGAGACTGGATAAAGAAAATTTTTTTTTTTAATAAAATGGAGTACTACTCAGCCATAAAGAACCAGAAACTAGAGACATTTATCACTATATGGATGCATATTGAGGCCATACTCTTAAGTGAAATAAATAGGACACACATGTGAAAATACCAAATAGTTTCTCTAGTGTGAGAAACTGAAAGTGTAAACAAGGATTAAAACTATTAAAATGAATAATTGATAATTTGAAATGGGAAGAAAAAATCCAAAGGGATAGGAGAAGTGGGAGGGGAAGGGGAAGGGAAAGAAGGGAAAGGAAAAATTATGAGAAAAGAAAAAAATGGAAACAAAGTCTATGTAAATAGGGAAGGGTGGAGGGGGTGAAGGGTGCACAGGTAATGGGGAAAAAATAAGAACCAAGATACATCATGTACAGGTACAAGCACCCAATGATAAATGTAAAAGTATTGTATACCTAAAATGTACTAATAAAAGAATTTAAGCAAAAAAAAAAAAAGTCTTCCTTTCTGAGACAAGGAAACATAAGTACTCTGTTAATCCGGTCCTACACATCAGTATAAGACAAATGAAGAATGGTAGGATTTTCTTAGAACAGCACTGTCTTACAGAAACAAAATGTGAGCCACAAATGTAATATTACATATTTTAGTTAAAACATTCAGTCTAAATAAGTAGGTAAAAATAATATTAATAATATAGTTATTTAACCCAATAATTCCACATTTTTTCCAATATTTCCAAATACTTAAGCATGAAATCAACATCAAAATAACATAAATAATATATGTAATCTTTATTGTAAAAACCCTTTTAACAACTAATTCTCACATAATGCTTTTGTTGATTTTTCCCAGCCTCCTGCATCTATATTGAACCTATCCTTGCAACTCAATCATAACATGACATCGAACTGAGTAAAAGCATATTATTCAAATTTTGGAAAGTTGCTAACATCACTGACAAATGAGTATACCTACAACATGAATGCTGGCTGCTATTTTTGTTTATATTAACAAGTTTCACAGGTGAATACAAGGAAGATGTCCTTCAGAAGTCCACTCATTTTTCAGTGACTTAAACTACTCCCTTGGTGAACTGGATAATGGTTTTCATTAAATACATAAGAAGTTTTCCTCAAGATTTTGAGTTATGCAGAGGGTAAGAAACACAGACCTGACGTACGTTCAAGCTCACACCTCACTATGAGATGCCACTGCTCACTTCCAGCCCAGGCAATCACAGATAAACACCAACAGCCCTGGTCTGTGGGGCCCGCCCACAGTCACGGTGTAAACACTCCAGGTACAGGGCATGCCTCCTAGGGACAATGAGGCACACTAGGGAGGTAGCATTGCCTCCACACAACACACACCTGTGGAAAAAGCCAAAGATGAGACCACTGGCAAAGTGTGGGTATGTACTTAAGAAGTGGTGGGTCTGAAAACCCATTATTTTTCATTTTGGTAACAGTCTTGTCACTTCAGTGACAGCTTCCTACTGGACAGCTGCCCTCGGTTCTCGAGCCTGCTCCTCTCCCTGAGCAAGTTCGCAATGGATTCTGGGTACCCTTGGAGAGTGCCAGAGCCCCTCAAACTAAGCTTGTGTGCATGTGCACCCCAGGGCAGCGCTGGCCCCAAAACATCCTGAGGAAAGGAAAGAAATGGCGCCTCAAGGCCATCTCCAGAATTTTTCAGCAGAAGTGACATCTCACAGAAATTTTGTGATCATCCTGCATTAAAATGAGTGCATCTGAAATGATCATGTATGATTTCAGAATTACAAACCTGCCATTCATGCATTTAGATACCTCCTTAACCAAATGACTTTGAGGCTTTCTATCCTAAAGCAAAGTCTCTTCATATTGGGTCCAGTGCTTTTGCTCCCTTGGAATGCATTCCTTAGGCTTTTGTTTATGCATTTCAAAAGCTAGTGTATCTTTTTCTCCTAGTCCATCTGAAGGTCTCATTAAAGAAGAGTTCTGGCAAAGAATTTCAGACTTGAGTAACAGGCAAAGACATAATTTGCCCCGACTCCATTTCTAGAGTTTCTCTTGCGTTTTAGTAGAGTATATTTATTTCATACATAGTGTATGTATGAAACTTACTAATCAAAACTTACTAATCTGCTAGGCCAATGCTACTCAAATCAAGTTGACATTTCACAATTAAAGATTGCAAACTCAATCCCTTCAACATGGTCAAACACTGTGAAGGAATCTGATAAAAATGTTCACTGGACCATTCCAGTTAAAAATTGGGGGAAAATGTAAATGCCATGAGGAAATTGGATAGGAGTCCAGAAATGAGTCTCACACAGTTTTAGCAAACCAAAGACAAGAACCCGAGGCTATAGACTTGAGACCGGTAGCCTTCCCTTTTAGAAGGCCTCTGTTACATTTTCATCCAACATGGTCATCTTTTGTCAAAATGTCTTAGCAAGGACCAAGAAACTTCTTAAGTGCTACTAGGTGTGTTTTGGTGAAAGTTTCTGGTGTGGAGCAGTCCTAAACCTCTCTTCCCTACCCCAAGACTCTCCTGTCAGTAAGAACACTACTGCTGCCTACCAGGAAGTGAAGTATGCCACACAGCAGGTTCTGTTACAATCTTCTGAGCCACTACTCGTCTCCTTTCAATAATTTCCTGGCAATCTTTTCTTGTCACAACAACAACAAAAAATGTGAGTGTTTTTCCCTATCATCTGCACACTGATAAACAGACAAAGAGTCACCCTATGAAAACAAGAAGCCAATAAGTCTTCTTACAAGTGCTACTAAGATTCCAAAGTAAGTGGAATTATAGATGCTTCTTGATTTATGATGCTGTATGTCCCAAAAAACCTCATAGAACCTAAGTTGAAAATACCATAAGCCAAACATGCTGTTATTGCTGTGTCTAGATATCCCCCAAAAGCCTCCTGCAGACATAGGTGGGGCTTTTTCAGAGGTGGGTGGATCTACAGTGTGTGACACTGGTGCAGTGCTAGGCTCAGGGTCACTAGGATTAAGGTGTGAGTGCCACCCATCCTAAGTATTCTGGATAAGATAAAAGGGTCAGGGAGATGCTGTTAAGGTCCCTTGCTTTCTTGTTTTTTCGACCTTCTGTCCACCATGAACTGTTGCCCCTCTGACATGTGCCACCCCACCCTGGAGCTAGCCAATTATAGACTGAAACCTCTACAAATTGTGAGCCAAATAGACCTTTCCTCATTTAACTTTGAGTGTCAAGTATTGTGTCTTATTTTGCCACAAGAAAAGTAACTAAGATACATGCTTTTAAGAACCTTAACACATCAAACATTGTAACTTTGCTTAGTCTGTCTTAAATATTCTCAAAACACTGGCATTAACCTGCAGTTGGTCAAAATCATCTAACACATAATTTACCTCATAAGTGTTGAATATCTCATGCACACACACATGAGTGTCTTGTAGACATGATGGGTTGAAAAAACAAAAGACAATATCTAAAAAAAAAAATGCAAGCAACACATTACAGTGTAGAGTATTAGCTGTTTACTCCCATGATCATGTAGCTGATGAGAGCTATGGTCACTGCCCCTGCCATGGATCACAAAAGAGTATCATACTGGATATAAGTAGCCCAGGAAAAGGTAAAATAGAAAATTTTAAGTATGGTTTCTAAAGAATACATGCTGCCTTCACATTGCATTAAAGGAGAGAGAGTATAAGTCCAACAATCGTAAGCCAGCGAGAGTCTGTTCCTGCAGTGAAGAAGCTGGATTCCAAGGACCAAAGGCATGTGATGGAGAATGTGAATGAGCAAGTCCATGAAGAGTGCCTTCAAGACCAGACTGGAAAACAGGAATATAAACACAAGTGGACACATATGAATGCAGATTGAACACTGGTGGATGGAATCTGAATGTGTGTCAAAATACCCACCCACTGCGTGCATAGTGGCTTTGTAGTGCCTGAGGAAACCAGTACTCTAGGAATGTTAAGACCATCTACCTTAGAGAAAGACAAGAAAATTTTCTGCTCTCCTCTTCCTTAATCTGTCTCTATTCACACTAATTCCAGAGGCTCAGTAGGGTGTGGTCAGTAATCTATATTTGATGTTATCACATGAGCAGACATAAATCCAACATAAATTTTCATCTGCACCCGAGTCTCCTTACTACCAGAAAACATTTGACATTACAATACTGTAAGAACCAAAAAGAAAGGATTTCTAGTTTGGGTTCCAAAGGCTACACAGTATGATTGCTTGATGGGTTGGGGCTTTCTATCAAATGAGATATTAAATAAGACTATTGTGCTGGAGAATGCACCAATTCCAGCAATGGACACTTACAGGAGACATAAGAACTACTTCCTAAAGAATGATATGCACACAGCAAACATGGGATTCACTGAGATGATCCTACTTGAAACTTTTCATTTTCTTGCCTTCTTGACCTCCCACCACTGTATTTATCTAAATATATGGCTGACGAATAGTTTCTCTAGTAGGAGAAACTAAAAGTGTAAATAAGGACTAAAAGGTATAATAGATAATGTGAAATAGGAAGAAAAGGGGCAAAGGGGAAGGGGAAGTGGGAGGAGTAGGAGAAAGGAAAGAAGGGAATGAAATTAATATGAGAAAATGAAAAAATGGAAACAAAGTCTTTGTAAATAGGGAGGGATGCAGGAGTTGAAGGGAGGGCAAGGGAATGGGGAAAAATAAGAACCAAGAGAGATTATGTAAAGGAGCAAATTTCCAATGATGAATGTCATTATATTGTATACCAAAAATGTACCAATAAAATTAAATAATTAAATAAATATATGGTTGAATTTTGTTGAAAAAGTGCAACAATTGTTGAAAGTAGTCAAGAGCTTACCTCTACAGGAGGGATGCGGGTTACAATTAAGAGTAAAACAAATTCTATTGATGAAGAATTGAAATAAGAGACATCTGTAAAACCACTGTGCTGTGAGTCTGAGAAATAATTTTAAAATTGCCTGAAGACATACACCAATGGTGCTGCACTGTACTATCTGAAGGGATCTTGAGGTTCTGTACCCACCAGAGCTCTTTGTGGAATGTCTCCCCACCGCACAGCCCTGCTGCCCTCTACTCCCCTCCACTGCAGAATGTCTTGATCTCAACATTCCACCACTGGTTCCTGGCAAATCTTACCCATCTATATTTGGCCCCTGAGTGAGCATCTGCTGTAGACAGGTCACTGTCTGGGCCCTGACCTTGACTTTTCTCACTGTGGAAGCTGCCAGACCACCATGGTCGGCTCCAAGCCTGAGGGAATGACTTTTGAAGGAAGTGAGCCTGGGGGCTGAGGGACATGCTATCTGACACCCCTTAAATCTGTCGTGAATTTGAATTTGGGACTCCTTCCCTGGACAGTTGGTTGAGCTGAAGTAGGAAAAGGAGAGAGTACTGAACTTCTCCAAGGACATCTCAGCTGGGGAGAAAGGTAAAGCCTGTGTCAGGGCGACACTGCTAATGGGAATGAGGACCCCTGAGAGGTAAGTGAAGACATCTTATGAGAGATACACTGGATCAGAAGAAAGGATGGGAGGAGACAGAGCTTTTTAGAAAGAGAGAGATGTCACTTCAGCAGTTTACACATAATGGTGGGATGGTGTCACGATGGTGACAGAGTATTTTCAAGGGCAACACCGGAGTTGTGTCCCTTATTCAGGCACCTGGAACTTACCCATGATAATGCCTAGAGTGGCTTGAATCATTGAAGGGCAGTAGAGAGAAATTATTTTAGCCAGGAAATCACTCAGTGGCATTCTCTCTGACCAACTGTGCAGTGAAACATTCTCTGCGTGAATGAACCTGGAGGTTACTCCATCTGCTACAGCCCAGAGCTCCTCAGCTACTTCTCACCCAGAGAACACTTCTTCTTCAGTCCAAGTTACTGACATCTTTCATTCTGTAGCCCCAAGGTAGTTCAAGTCCTTCAATCAACTGTTTGGGATTCCCTGAGTTGTTCTGAATTGTCACCTTTTACATCATAACAGGTCTTCAGAGGTTCTCAATCTTGCCCACTATCTAGAAGGAACCTTCACCCTTTCATTTTGCTGTTGACAGGAAGACTCCGATCATCTCTTTGTGGGGTACTTAATGAAAAGAGAACAGAACAGAGGAGTAATGATGGTTTTCAAGTAGCAGGTTCTATGATGGCTTGTTTCCTACATTAGCTCTGGATCACTGGCTGATGACTTTCTGGTCATCATCATCTGATTCACCTATCTTTATGTGAATATCAGAGCTGACAGAGTACAGTAAAAATACAGTATTCTCCAATTTGAGTTTTTCTGCAGAATGCCAATGTTCTCATTAATCCACACTCCAAGTATCTTTTTTACAAGCTCAAACTCAGCAAAAACCCATGGAGTCACAAGCACTCTGACATGCACCAAATCCAGAGTTCCATTCTCAGTACTACATGGAAGCCAGGCATCAGCAGGCTCCGGGCCCTTCTGTGAGTTGTCATGCTCAAGCCTAGCCAGATGGCCCCAGTCCCCTCTGCACCTACCCTCCCCCATTCTATCTTTCCTTCCTCACCAGCATGGGGTGGGATGGGTGGCACAGTGCACACACACATTATAGCTATAATGGCTTTGTCACTCCCCAACTTAACACTCATATTTTGCTCAAAATATTCAAACTCAGGGGTTTAACACTTGCATCACATATTAGTTTTCATAAAAAATAGTTGAACTGTATTTTATGTATTTATTCTTGTTCCAGCTTTACTGAGATGTAACCTGACAAAAGTTATAAACATTCCAGTATACAATGTAAAGATTTGATATTCATATGCATTGTGAAATGACTGTCACAAATTAGTTAACACATCCATCTATATACACATAGTTACACTTCCTGTGTGCATGGGTGGGGGATGAGGATTGTTAAGATCTACTCTTTGGCACATTTCAAGTAAACCATGCAGTTACTAACTGTAGTCACCGTGCTGTATAGTAGGTCTCCAGAATTTGTCTTCATAAAATGTAAAGTTTATAACCTCTGACTAACCTCTTCCCACCCTGCCTCATACATCAATGAACTATTTGATTTTAAGAAATTTACTCATGAAAAAGTAAATCCACATAACCACATTTTTCCAAACACACACATTTGCTAACGATCAGATCAAGCACCAAAAAAAAGGAAAAAAAAGTTGCCTGTAGATTTTGCATCCTTATTAAGAAAACTGATTCATCTTTTGGGGAAGAACTTATATGAGTCAAAACCATATCTATTTCAGAATCATGTATTCCCAAGTTGAGCAAGTTCACTAACTTGTATCAATTCAGTCAAAAAGATTTTGCATAAACTGAAAAACAATTTTAAACTTGTCAACATCAACAAAGCATTCTTCAATTTTTATGTAGTTTCTGTAGCCAATTTACCTAATGCTGTTGATCAGACCTAAAGTACTCAAAATATTCTGTGTATTGATTCATGTTATTAAAAAGTATAATGCATTATTATTGATGACAAAGTCATTATTATTTTGATATCAACCTAAATTCTCATATCTGCCTACTGAGATCACAAATAAGCATTTCCCTTCTTGGGAGCTTCAAATTTGGCAAATTTATATGTTGCATACTTTGATGAGAAAACATAAATCACCCCACCATTTTTGGTTTTGATTAGTGAATACTGAATACACTGATCATTCTTTTGGCTGGAGTTAAATCTTTGTAAAATTCTTGCTCAATTTCATCAATAAACATTGGAAAAGAATACAAGATCCTTAAGCTTACTGTCTTCTTTTTCTTTCAAAAATCCTACAAATGGGCAATTACAAGGCATTTGCACGTCTTTGTAGAAGCATGTTTAATAATTATATCCACGATATTATTTCGGAGTTTCTTACAGAAGGAAACAACTCATCCAGAACTGAAAAATAGTAACTAAAAATTTTGAATTTTTAATAAATTGGTCTTTTATTGTTGATATGGTCTTGTGTTCTACAGGTATTTATTGGATAGTTTAACTTGGTATCAAATACTGCTTAGTCTTAGTTTCACAATTTTCTAACAAAATTTTCACAATAATAGTAATAATTCATTTTATTATCTCTCCAGTTAAAAGTGGGCACCAGAATCCAAGTTAAGGGCTGGAAAATATTAGAAATTCAGATACTGTTAGAAATTTTTAAAAAAAAAAAAAAGTCATTCCTAAGGAGGCAGGAATGTAGCTCAACAACGGAGCACTTACCTAGCATGTACAAGACCCTGGGTTCAATCCCAGCACTGAACCAAACAAAAATCTTGGGACATTCAACTCATTTAATGTTGCTTTTATTCATCAAATTTCATTGTTTTTTGTTTGTTTGTTTGATTGGTTGGTTGGTTGGTTTTTTTCCCCGTTGGGAGGAAATTTCTTATCAAATCACTATGCACTTTCTGAAAATGTCTCTTCATACTCTCAATTTTGTCATTTTTTAAAAAATGTATTTACACAGCCAACAAACCTCTCCTTCCACTGGCTCTGTTGCAGCAAGCTACAATTGCCATTCTTGGTGAACTCTGCAACACATCTTTTTCTAATTTCTCCTTTTGTTTACTGCCCCCACCCTATATCTAGTTTTTGGGAACAAACAAACAAACTAACTAAAAAAGGGCTGGGGACCTAGCTCAGTGGTTCTGGCACCTGCCTCACAAGCGTAAGGTCCCCGGTACCAAAAAACAAAAAAAAAGCCCTGCCTAGCTGGGAGCAATGGTGCATGCCTGTAATCCCAGCATTCAGGATGCTGAGGCAGGAGGATCATCAAAGTTCAAGGCCAGCCTGGGCTACACAGCGAGACCCTGTATCAAAAAAAAAAGAAACTCGCATAAACTGAATCCCAGTTTCAAAACTCAGTTTTGCATCAAGGATGACTATGCTTTAAATTTTAAAATATTGTATGTCTATATTTATTTTAACTGTAATGTAGCTTGTTATAAGATAACTGACATTCCAAGTAGGTTGATGTATTCACGGGTTATAATTTCTATCGAGTCACTCTAATTTGTGCTATCTTGACAAAATATCCAAATAAAAACATTATTATGTTGCCTAGATGAATAGGAAAAATAATTCAAACTAAATCAATCCATTGGCACTGATGAGATCAGTGATTATTTCTGTTATACTAAAAGCAGCACAGGTGCCGAAAATGCTTATGACAACACAAAAATAACGTCTGACACAATTCAACAATTAGATATAAATGCAGTTCTGACAAACAATAAAGGTGCAGTTAGTGGGAAATATTTTATACTGTTTCATTTTTTAAAACTTAAATTGAAATTAATTACAACCAAATAAAAGATAAAATTTAGTTTGCCGGTGGCCCTAGCCATCAAGGGTTCACATTTCCAGTGGGCTATAACTCCCTGTCTCAGAGGGGATAATGCAAGGTGGGAAAAGAGAGAGTGATAATTGCAAAGTTCTTCCTTTAAATGCTAAGACTAAGTTAAAACAGATGTCATTGCTCAAATAATCAGCACACACCTGGATAAAGCTTAGAATACATATTAATAAATGCCATTCAAACAATCACAATTTAAAATAATTTTCAATCACTTTTAAATTACTTCTAACAGTAGGAACTAATATGTGATATTAACATATTAAACACAGCTAATTTTTCCACAATGAAATA
Organism: Heterocephalus glaber; assembly: GCF_053883595.1. Taxonomy (NCBI): domain Eukaryota; kingdom Metazoa; phylum Chordata; class Mammalia; order Rodentia; family Bathyergidae; genus Heterocephalus; species Heterocephalus glaber. Next base: position 9,805,412 of record NW_028258315.1, read on the forward strand.
GACAGTGTACATTTTGAACCCATATGAAAAGCACTTGATCTTAATTCATAATGTTACCAGTTGGTCGAATCTTTCTGAAATTTTCACAGGAAGCTCTGACATAGCACATCCAAAGCATAACCCATCATTACTCCCTTCTCAAAAATAAAATTCCCCTGCTTCTCTTCTCCTAGGTACCCAGCACCTAGAATGGTGGCTGATACATATGAGAACCCTCAATAAATGGCTGTTGGATGTTTAAATAAATGCATTTACTTGCATTTGAAAGCTAAAGTTCTTAAGCATTTTTCCAAGTTGATAAACTCGAATTTTATGCAATGTTTTAAATATTATAAAAAGCAGCCTGTCTTTTTTTAATTTATAGTGGAGGGGAAGAGAAAAGACTATAAAAATAAATTCTACAGTAAGCTAAGAAATCTGTTATCAACAATTGCATACCACACTGTAACTGAAAGCCAATCAGATAGCATCCTTAAACACCATTAGACTATTTATTGCTACAAAATTTCAAGCCATCACTTGCTTTTTTACATTTATAGTATTTTATAGATTTATTTAACAATAAGTGAAAAGGGATTCATGACCCCTGTCCTTTGATAATTAGCAGTGCTTGTTTAAAATTGGGTAAAAGTTTAAAAACAAAGACTTGATATTATTTCACAGAACTGACCATTTCATTCATACTTGAGAACCTCAACATGATGGGTACAAAACACAAGAAAGGAAGGCACAGGTGGAGTATTCCTTTTGAGAGTAATAAAACGCTACCTTGCTCTTTTATCCCCACTTCAAGTCACCATCTGCAATTAATGGCATTATTATGGGTCTGTATCAAAGAACTAGATTACAAGTTGCATTTATTTGGCAAACTACAGTTTCCAGGTCCCTTCAATTGAACTAGGGCATCAAATTCTCTCAAAATTGGTGTGAGGAACCTAGAGCAGACAGTTAATCCCATCTACCTAATGAAAAATAAAGGCACAAAATGTCAGATGACCAGATTACATCACGAAACCAGATGGCATAGGTTTTTGTTTTGGTTTGGTTTTTGGTTTTTTGAGACAGGGTCTCACCACTGTAGTCCAGAGTGGCCTTGAACTTGCTATGTAGCCCACATTGGCCTCAACTGGTAATCCTCTTGCTTCAGCCTCCTGAGTGCTGAGACTACAGGAGTATGCCACCCCAACAGGCCCAAGACATAGGTTTAAAGAATGGACGTCTCTTCCTTCCAAGCTTAACACTTTCTCCACTGGACCCATTTACAGAGCAGTCTAATATGGACAAATAGTGCAGGGACAAAAGGAAAAATCCCTACCTAAAATAAAGTTGAGAACAAAATGTGAACAAAAAGCAGACTTTGAGTTGCTTTGAATAGTCTTATTAGAGGATGAAAAGCATATCTCAGGAGAAGATAAACCCAAATAGTTCTGTCACTTACAGAATTTTGGAATTTTAAGCACTTAACAATATAGGAAGGAGAAGGAAAACATGACATGACCCAATTGAAACGGTTTCACTTAATGAATCTGGACAAGCCATATTTCCTCAAAGCATTCCATTAACCATGTTTTGTCCCTTCGCTTATGTAAAAATATCATATTATATAAGTGCCTATGTTTGGACATGTACATAATTAAAATAGAGAGGTTTAATGTCCATTTGGCTTTACAAAGTTATGACATTTCCTATACAAAGTCAGGGGCTTATTTCCTCTCTAATTCATTTGATAACTTGTCTGGATGGTAATATGAGCTGTGTGTTTTAAGATATCGTATTATTTGTTTAGCCTAGGGGTAATGTAAATTCTAAAATTTAAAAGCTACAACTCTAACGATCTGAATAATAACACTCTATATTTATACATGGCCAACTAATGCCCTTTATATTTTGTTTTCTCTATACTTTCGATGAGAGCATTGGAAAAAAAATCCAGAGATGAGACCGCCAATGAACAATTTTATGTACACAATATCTGCTACAGGCGCCCTATGAGTTCTTTTTCCCCTGCATACCATTGAACCTACCCTGTACCCTCAATATTTGAAAGTAGTTTTCTATTTTACATTTTCTTAATTCTAATTAAACAAATCTTAATCTTGACTTTAATGGCTGCAATTATGATACTTCATTATGTTAAATGTTAGTTGCAACATAAGAATAAATTGTATAAACAGTTTAGCTGCAATTGCATGGTGTCTAACTGTACATTACTCATTAACAAGATGTGGGTAGCAGCAATTATAACATTTCCTCCTAATGTCCCCATTTATTGAGTCACAGCAGCAAGCCCCTTTCACATCGCACACTGATTGACGATAGCAGCTTTTGTGCTCATGGAGAACAGGCACTATAACCCGCTGTGTGCCTCCAACTCAGATCGATGAAAGTACACATTAGCTCTTAGCCTCACAGGCCGGAGTTCTTGAAGGTCAAAATAGCCATCAGCATCACTGTAGGGTATAAAAATCATTTCACAAACTGTGAACAAAAACAACACAACTTGCTTTGCAGTTTGATTATTGTTTATGGATACAGCAAGCCAAGAATTAAAGCATAGCCTTGGGGCAGCATAATTATTTACAGCTGAAGACTCATATCATTATTAGCATTCTCCTAATTGCTTGAAGTTGTATCAATGTTAGTTGATTTAACACATTTTTTTATAACATTCATAGAATTGGTTCCCCTGCATATGGAGTGTCAGTTTAACTGGTAGATGGTTTCTTAATTTATCAAAGTTTATTTTTTCTCCTAATTGTTCTTTTTTTTTTCTTTGAGGAAAGATTTTTCCCTTAGCCATAAGCAGGGAGAAGAGTTGAAAATGAGCTTCAGTTTATCTACTGTATCTTAATGGTAATAATACCACAATTTTTTTTGTTTCCTTTTCATTAAAAATTGAATCCATGAAGCCACAACAGCATCTTCCATTAGAAAATGAATCAAACTTTCCTCCAGGTGGTTTGTGTTCATCTTTTTTTCTTGGGTACCTATCTTGAAATTTTGTTCAACATTAAGAGCACAACCATGTAGCTAATAGGAGCCTTTAATAATCTTGAGGCCATGAAAGTTTTTGTGCATTGTCAAACCTCAAGTCTTGATCAACCAGTCAAGACTTTTAAAAATGCATAAGGAAAATGAAACTGATCAGATAGCTATAATATAAACGAAAACAGCAGCAATATCAAAGAAGAAACATAAAAGGGAAACACTCACATAATATAATTATGGGTGGAGTTTGGAATTTTTAATATTAAAATGAATTCCTTGTTTAATAGTGTTCTTTACCTGGATACATTTATTTTCTTTTTCTGTAATATATTTTCTACCTATAGGTGGCGACACTTGCACTGTTCCTTTGGAAGTATTCTTGTGCCTGGAAACAGATTGCTGCTACTAGAAAATTTAAAGAGTTTAACTTACAGACCACAGTATCAAGGGTTTTCAGGATTAGAAAAAGACTTTTGAGGCCAAGTACTCAATTTCTATCAGTCACTCTGTCTGAGGGAAATAAGGGCACAAGAGATTAAGGTCAGTGTCCAAGATGACACAACCAGTTAGTGACAGAGTTGGGAAAGGAAAGAAGAAACTAGATTTAGAAATAATAAACTGAGGCAGACTGTAAACATACAAACACAAGAACAGCCCTCACAAAATATCATCTAGATCCCTATTTCCGTGGACCTGATTTTGAACGTCCTAATAAACAAGATATGATTAAACTCAGCGTTGATTTTTTAATTCCTTCACAATAAATGGCTCTCCAAAATATTATGATAAAAGAGCAAAGCCTTTTATTTGAGAAAATGTAAATGTTTCTAAAAATGCTTCCCAAAGGGAAATATCAATTTAATGGCTGATGTATGTTTGAACGAAATTGATCACCACGTGCAAATATGAAACTACCTGAGACTATCTGAGAGGATTGCTAATGGAGCTTACTGGTTAGAAGTATGTGAAAGCAAATACGGAAGACTTTGATTCTGGGTCACACAGGTTACCCAGAGATCGTATGAAACTCAAGCTGTGATTGTTAACCTGCTAAAAGTTACCACATTACTTAACACTTGTGATCTTATCTAAAAGACATGTGGTAGAAATATTTCCTAAGGTTTCTAAGGACAATTTTGGTTTATCAAAGGGAATATTATTTAACAATTCCCTTTACCTGCCTTTAGCAAAAGTCTTGCTGATGCCTGGAAGGAAGGGAAAACTTTACAATGTCATTTTAGGTTAATTTAAATTAGATTGCTTTTGAACAAATTTCAGTCTGTATAGCAATGCTGGTGTGCTGCTTCTGGACTCTGGAGCTGCCTCCATCTCATGAACATGATCCTGTGCAAATGGAAAGAAGGTGAGAGGTGGAAAAGGACTGCAGGAATCCTTCATCACTGAGGGTGATGGACAGTGCTAGAGCCATCGTTTTTGTGCCACAGGCAGAAATTACTCTAAGCAGAGGAGGTTAAATCGGAATAGAAAGGTAATTTTACATTGTTTTTTTTTTTTAAGTAAGGTAAATTTACATTGATTTTTTAACGTATACTTTGACATATAAATATATATATTTACCTAATTTTTGTTCTTCATTTGTCTACGTTTAGGAAGATACAAAATAACCAAAATTAATTACATGGATAAATAAATAAAAGCAGTAACACAAAATAAGTGGTCATGTTTAGTATTTTCACTAAGATAGCACACTATAGAATTTTCTTCTCAAAGATATACCTGTATTTTTCATAAACTAATGAATTGATTTTATCTCTCGCATCTTTCATAGCCTTCATTATACTATTCAAATATTTTTAGTGTCAGTTTTCATTTGTGTGAATCATGTTTCACACTCAACTTTCCCCTTTAGGTTTGGGTTGAATTGTTTTGTGTTTGGCATTGACTAGTGTCTTTGCTTTATAGCACTTGGTTCATCTTAGGTAGTAAGCATATTTATAGTCCACCATGACATAATAAGGAATGTAGTATGGTATAACCTAATTTTATCACCTACAACATTTCATTCTTCCGCAAAAATAGTGATTAAGAAAAACTTGTAACTGCGATAGTAATTTGACTGTGGTGACTACTGACAATTAGAACATTACTATTTTTCAGGTCCCATCTATCCATAAAAATGTCTCATATTAGGAAATGTAGATGTAATTGAGGTAGAAAAACTAATCTTGCAGTCTACTGCAGGGAATCAAATTATTAAAACCCATAAGATAAATATTTGCTTTTTAAACTGTGTTGAAAAGAAACTATCATCAGGTAGTGGTTGCAATACATTACAGTCTATGCCTCCGGTGAAATGAAAGGGTGAGTTTTGCACCCCTTTTTGCATTTCAATCCATCACTCCAGGTTCCCACTGCTCCCTGTGGAAGGAACCTGAGCCTCAGTGCAGAAGGGGGTGGGGGAGGGGAGAGAGAGGGGAGGGGTGGGAATGAGTCTTGGGATCTCATAGTTTACAACATCTGCTGGGCAGATAACATCTGCAGATAATGACAGGGCAGGGGTGAAGGGTAGAAAGGCCAAGCTATGGAAGAGTGACAGAGCATGGGGGGAGAGGGCGTTGCAAGAATTCTGTCACATCCACTCTCCCAGGGAACCCTTAATTAGGAGCTTGGCCATTTAACCTGTGCACAGCACAGGGGGGCATCCTAACCCCGACTGCTGGGCACTGCTCTACTCTTTTCACTTAAAGAAAAAGAAAAAAAAAGACACTGATTGCAATGACATTGGACGTTGGAACTGTTTGATAAGTGATGACTCACATGTCCACCACTTTTAACAGTTTTCGTTTTCCTCTCCTAACTGGAGCAGGGTGGCACTGAAGTGAGAGAAAGCTCATCCAGTGGATGGATGCTGCTGTCAGGAGGAAGCAGATTAGTCAATCCTTATAGCAAAAGTGAATTTCAGATAGCAGCTCAAGCATGACCACTCCGACACAGCCTGGTGTTTATGTATACAGAGGAACAATGAGGCGGCTGGGCACTAACTGCAAAGGCATTCCTCAAGCTTTCAGGACATGCCAAGCTGAAAATTGTGGTCAACTCAAGTAGCAGAAGCAAGAGCCACTCTGAATTCAGTGCGGCAATTGTAATTAAACCACATATTTTGTCATCTTCTCCCCCAGCCCATGCTATACCTACAGCTACTTAAACCACTTCGCCCACACTAGGCCACGTGACTCGAGTTCTGTCAGGAAGGATTCCTTCATTTCTATCCTGGGCTCAGCTGCACCTAGCTATGCTGGGGTATTGCATAAAACCACACCAACCTTTCCAGGGACTTGACTTGTTACCTGAAATGTTTGAAAATCCTACAGCTTACAGAAGTGAAAAGGCAAGATTCATAAACAAATGAGGAAAAAAGTTAATTTCCTTAGTATTAACTGCAAATTAAGACAGAAGCAGATACCTTTTTTAACAAATAACTTTTACAAGGCTAATGAGGGCGCCCAGCACCCGCACTACAGTGGAGAATCAGGTACAGCTGATTAATAACAAGAGCAGTCACTGGGAGGCTGACCTCCAGCTGCCTGGATCCCCATCTTCCCAGCTGAGTCACCTTGGGCAAGTTACTTCACCTCAGCACCTCAGTCTTTGCACAGAAAATGAGGACAATGATTCTGTCTGCTCCCCTCTGCCATTGTAAGGGCTGAATAAAAACATAGGTAAAGTGTTTACCGTGCCTGTCATTTCTCACATGCCAGCTATTATGTCTGTTAAGAGCACTGCCCCACTGCACTCTCAGGCATAACTCAAACTGGGTGACGGCTACAACTGCAGCCAAGTGTCTCCGGCTGTGAACAAAGACTGGAAGAAAAGTTACACAATCAAAAACCAACTAGGTTAATGGTGAGAATCTCTTTTCTTTTTCTAACAAGATTCCTTCATTGTTACAATGTTTACAAAAGGGAGACAAAAGTATATATGTAATATTTATTGCTAAACAATGTTTACTGTATGAATCTATTCCCTGATATACTAATTAAGAAGGAGGTAAATAAATGGCTTTAGAGATAATAACCTAAGAAAACAAACAGCATGGGAAACACCCTGAGCACCCTCTCCCATTTAAAATATATAGATATATATATATATATCCTTCCTAGAGACTTGATTTTGATAAAAATTTACCTATTAAGGAATAAACAGCCATTGGTGGCTCTTTCTCATCAGTCATTCACATGAATTATTTAATCTGACAGATAAAAGGTATTCACTGATAACACTTTTGTTTACAAAATAAAAGAAGAATGTGTAAGAGACCCTTGAGTCTTGAAAGGTGGTAGGCCTATAATAAAAACAAGTGAGGGATTCTGGACAAGCAGAAGTTTTTAGAAATGCCATGGTATCTGAGTGTGTGTCATCATTTACAGGTACCTCTTACCAATAGAAGGATAAAAATAAATCCACACTTCCAAACTCATGTGACTCTTTTCAATAGTTATTTTCCCTCTAGTCATTAACACTATTAGGTCTCATACAATTCTCATAGATTTCTTTACAAATACTTGCCTTAGTGCTAAGGATCTCTTCTGACAGTACTCAAAGGGACAGAACAACAGTGACATACCAGGCCATCCCTACTCTGGTGTCCCAGACCATGATACAGTCTAATAGCAGACAACTTCTAATTTCTTCTCTGCCGTCTGTATGTTGAATATCAAGCATGACTCTTTTGTATTGTCATAAAATTCAATCAAGGTTAATTATGCTTTTCCAATTGGATATTCTGTTTCACTTTAAACCTTCCAAATCTATCCATGACTGATATTTCTAAACTAGTTTCCACATTAAAAGAAAAGTAAAAGGATTTGAAAAGAGCTACTGAAATTTCTTTTTTTGTTGTCTTGTTTTGTTTTGTTCTGTTTTGTTTTTGAGTCAGGGTCTCCCTTTTTTTGTTGTTTTTGGTTTTTTATTAAATTATTTTATTGGTACATTTTAGGTACACAACACAATTACATTTCTCATTGGGAATTGTACCTTTACATAATGCATCTTGGTTCTTATTTTTTCCCCATTCCTAGCCCTCCCTTCACCCCCACCACCCTTCCCTATTACAAAGACTTTATTTCCATTTTTTCCATTTCTCAGCATTTTTCCTTTCCCTTCTTTCCTTTCCCCTACCCCTCCCACTACCCTTACCCCTTTGGACCTTTTCTTCCTATTTTGCATTATCGATTATTCATTCTAATCATTGGTACATTTTAGGTATACAATATAATGACATTCATCATTGGAAATTTGCACCTTTACATAATCTCTCTTGGTTCTTATTTTTCACCCTTGCCCAGCCCTCCCTTCAACCCCTGGGGTCTCCCTTTGTATTTCAGGCTGACCTTGAACTCACTTTGTAGCCCAGGCTGACCTCAAACTTGTGGTGATCCTCCTGCCTCAGCCTCCTGAGTGCTGGGATTACAGTGTGCGCCACCACACCCGGCTTTGAAATTTCTGACTATGGGAGATACCCATAAGTAATGCTCCAAAGGCAAAGAAATGAATCCTTGAGAAATACTGATAGCCTCTTGTTAAAATTGACACAACAGGGGAAATCAACAATGGAGAGGTGGCCCTTAGAAAGCTGTCCCAAGGAGGCTGCCTATATTTAATCTCCAGAGTGAAAATTGAAGGCTGTGGCTTCTGACTACCACAGTTTCTACGAAGGCATTTCCTGTCACTGTGTTTGTTTCTCAAAAGTTTCCATTTCCCCCTCTGATAAACAGAGAGATTTGGCTGTCTCTGGTAATAAATTTCATCTCTGTCATCCACAGCTATCAATAGTCATAGAAATTTCTGTTTTCATCTCCTGTGGTTGTGATGAGCTCTCATATTTAGCTCCAAGCATTCTTCTCTTTTAAGCTAGATTCAAATGCTGTAAGACAATAATAACCATTAACTATTACTTTAACAATATCTGAGACACAGCGATTAGCCCTCTAGCTTAGTAGTTATCAAAAACTGCAATATCTAAGACAGAGCTTTTTATCTTCATTCGATATCCCACCATTCTGCTCAGCCTCACCAAACTTACACATAACGTGATCAGAGTTCCATCTTTCTAGCTATAAATTCCATGCTTGGGGATCTGCCACTGTCTCTTCTTTTGACAGCCCTGCCCGTGCCAGGTCTTAATTACAGATTATTTTTAATTCTCAGCCCTTCCAGATTTATCCCTCTCCTTTTTTTTAATTCTTTGTTTACTCTGTAGCTAACCGGCCCTCCTCCTTGGAGGATCTACTAAAGTACCACCTCCCACCTTTGAGGATTGTCTCAACTTACTACCCAAGTGTACCTCTTTACAGAGGGGCCCACTGCTGGTGCTGTGTCAGTGTAACCCCCAGAGGCAAGGGGAGGGGACCCTATCTCTTTGGTCCTCATAATCTTTAGTATAGCTTCTCGATAAAGGCTAATCTTTCATTCAGGTGCTGAATGGGAGAATGAAAGAAAAAGTGTCACTTGTTTTTCTTTTGGAGAACCTCATCATATTTATAGTTTTCAAATCTTGCAAAAATTCCAAGGGAGGTAGTGTTGCTGTCATAGAGTAACTTAGGAGCAGAGAGAATCTGCTAAGTACTGACTAGGGTGGCTTAAACAGAAACCATGGTTAGGGTAGAGAAGAGTTTTATATAGATGACAAGTTCACACATTGCACTGTTTCACTTCCAAATATTCTCGCAATTTTTTTTGTCTTTTCCCTGTGTTCTCTATTACATTTAAACATGTTAGCATCCTCAAGTCTTCTTCTAAGTTGCATCCCACACCTGGCATGCGCCTCATGCCCTACTTATGCAAGTTCTCTTGTTTCCACCATTTCAACAGCTTCTGAAATCTTATTTCCTCTATTAAGCTTCTGACTAATTGGAAAAGAGGTAGCAATTTCCCCTTGAAGGGCAGTTCCCAGAACGTTCTCTCCACAGGACTCTGTAGATTCCTCTGGAAATTGGCTTATTGCTCTCAAAACTTTGGCCTTATCTGGAGTTTTCTATCTGAAAAGGAAAGTTCAGAGACTATAAAGAGCAGGGCCTTGCATTTTCCCCTGAGCCAATAGGGCCTTAATAAGTACTTTAAGTGAAAATGAGATGCTAAAAATCTCCAATTGTGCTTGCTTCGGCAGCACATATAATAAAAATCTCCAATTGCCAATTGCCAATTTCCTCTTTGACTGGAGCTTACTTGTATGGTAGTCAATAATTTAATAGTGTATGTAGTTTTTAAGATGAAATGTCTTTGAGGTTTTCATATGCCACTACTGTTGGTAAGGCAGAATTGATAGTTGCTGCTCTTCTCAACAGCGTTATTAGAGCCACTAGTTTATAAAGAATGAGGGTGTGTAGAACAATAGGTATGAATTTTATTTAAAATTATTGAGTTTCCTTCTCTCCTAGAATATGCATTTCTTGTGTTTTACAAATGAGAAGACTATGCCAGCTATTTGATCAAACAGTAAATCTCAGAATGTATGCTTACATCCCTCAAGCTTTCAGCCTTTTAGCACTGACACATCACTGCATCTCAGAGATGTATACGTGGATTAAATGTATGAGGAAAATTCTGTGTAGCCCATATAGCAGCTCCCTTCTATTCTTTGACCCCTGAAGTTGGAATCACCCAACCTCAATACACCTACCCAAACTCTAAAGCTGTAGGGCATTTTGTCTGTTCAAAATACAAGTGGATCCATAAAATACTGGCATAGGTGATTTCAATGTCTTTTCAATAACTTTCCTGAGGACACACCTTTTTTTTAACAAGATGCCGTTACTCTGCACATGTCAGTGCGAACCACTGACATGCACTGATACAATGTGTGAATGCTGCTTTGATCCTGTACAAAGTGTTACAGTAACCAGAATGCAAAAGGAAAAATGAATCGAGGGAGGCCCTGAAGAGCAGTGTTTTATAAATCAGAATTTCTATGCAATTTAGAGATGAGTTCACTGGGTACCATGTTAGAATATGAATGCACAGAAATGGAATAGTGTCACTTATAATTTTTACATCTAAAATGTGCTACACAAATCATTTATCTAAGTGTAACGTAATGCTATCTCCACCCATTCAAACATGTTAAGACAGATACTCCCTTCATTTAATCTTCCTTAATCATGTATTACATGCTATTTTTGCAGTTGTATTTCAGGTCATAGAATGAGTACAAGTGGCATAGTAGTGCATTGAAAACAAGTTCCTCAGCCCCCAAGAGAACCTAAAGGTCAAACAAGGGGCAGTTGCTGGCATTTAATGTCATCTGATTCCAAAAATAAAATGTCTATCCTTCATGAAATGTTTGGATGCATTAGTGGATTTTCTGTTTGCTTTGTACCAGCCATGGTAACTTTCTGCACTGCTGTTTTAGAAATCTATGAAGTTGATATAAATTGAAATCTTAGTAAATTCACTTAACCCCTGTTATAGTTACTCAACCTTTTGTTCCTCATTTACTTTTCTGATGAAAAGCATCTTATAAAGTGAATGAGAATTAGCATACCCAGTTATAACTGCTAATATTCATAGTAGACTATCTGGCACATATATTATCTCATCTCATCATCAGAAGATTCTATGAGATAAATACTATAATCACTCCCTTTTTATAGGTTAGAGATAAAAGAACTAAGACTTAGAGTAAGCAAGTTACTTATCCCAGGTGAGCTAAAAGGAAGTAAGTTAGGATTACCTACATTTAGAGAATCCCACCTACTAAACCCATACTTCCTAGTGCCACATTCATGGCCTCCACAATTATGCATTAAGAAAGTCAGCTGTCAGCATGCTTAGCCAATGCACAATACAAATAAATAATCCATCAGAGATGAGGATCCCAGTGTGATGTTCTAGTTTCAGGCCCTAATGCCTGGCTTCCAAAACTAATGCCTTACTATTGACTAGTTTACAACTTACAGACAAGTCACTAAGTTTCTCTGTACATCCCTTCCCTCATGTGCAAAATGGGATAAGAACCTACCTGAAATGACTGAGAATTAAGTTAGTGAATATACGTAAACCACCTAGGACAGAGATCAGCACCATTTATATTCAATATGTTCCAGAGAGCCCAGTCTCCACTTCCAAGACAGCGCTCTGTGGCTGCATCCCCAGAAGGGCACAAATACCACACCCCTGTCCATGATGGACAAGATGGAAGAGAGCAAACCCAACTCTCTCAAGCCCTTTCCTGGGGGCTCAAATCCCATTGATGAGGCCTCTGACTTAATCATGTCCTAAGGCTTCAAATTTTAATACTCTCACATTAGCTGTTAAATTTTAACACATGAACTTTGGGGGACATGCTCAGTCCATAACAGAAATCAAAGGAAAGGATCTATGTCTAGGTAAAATTATATTGTCTGATTTTCCCAAAAGGTACTGTAACTTGTAGGAGCCAATTAGGTCAGAGCTATTGTTTTCCCATTTAATTTCTGATGCAAGTTTCAGAAGAATTAAAATAATTCTAGGAATGTCTTAGAAATAATTGTAAGGAGTAATTTTCTTTAAATTCTGGAGTAAGTATTTTCATCATTTTGAAGGTTAAGGTTGCTTTCAGCATCTGATGGAAGGCCCTATAGACCTTTTTATGAAAAACTCAAATACTCCCATACAGGTTAGCTTTTGCATATACATTCAGATCCTCAGGGATCCCTAAAGCTTATAAGTCCACATAAGGAACCTCTGCCCCTGAGGGAAAAGTTTGAGACAGAAATCTCGTGTTCTAATTGCGTCTTTACTAGTCAGTGAGATGATCTTGAAAAAGTCTCACCATCTCTAAATTAAATATTATTGCTTCTAACTTAAAAAAAGATTAGAGCAGATGATTTCTCAAATTACTTTTGCTTCTAATTCTATAATTCTTATTTCTGAATGACACCAGTTACAGTTAACCAACCGGTTTCAGTAATTTATTATTCCTTTTAGATTGTTTAATTAATATTGACTCTGCTTTAGGTAGTGCTGCCAATTCTGAAGAAAACGGAAAATCACCTTAATCTTTATGGATATCCTCTAGATTTTGAATTTGTAATTTACTGCCCAATTTCGCCCAAGTTTATGTAACAAATTTACCTATTTTTGTATTCTATAATTACTTGATTATAAATGCATATAACATGATCTGAGCTGCTCACAAATAGAGTACATGAAGAGTAATGAATTATTTCTCAAAATCCTCATCACTTCAGGGATACTGCTCATCTTTAACAACAAACTGACTCAGTAGGCTAAAAAGAGAAAGAAGGGAAAATAAATGCTATTTATCAGCCCAAGACTGGACTCTTAATGCTTTAGAGAATCCTTGTGTATTGCTAAGTTTTTTTAATCAAAAGAGCAGATACTCTGATGAAATACTACCCATATTTTCATAATCTGGTGTTAACTTCAAAGACCTACTACATACATTATCTGAATAATTGTGATCATCTTTTTATTTTCCTTTTATTTTGAAAGAAATTTAGATTTATAGAGAAGTTGCCAAAAGAGCACACAGCTCAGAGCATGTGCTGGCAACTTGCTCATGAGATCTTACATAAATAACCATGGTACATTTGTCAAAACTAAGAAATTAGCAGGGGTACGATATTGTCCACTAAACTACACACTTCACTCAGATTTCAACTAAGACTCTTCTATTTTAAGATCCAATTTAGGATTCACATCATTTATTTATCCTGCCTCCTTAGTCTCTTCCTTGTGAGAGTGTCTCCATCTTTCCTAGTTTTTCATGACTTAAGTCTGAATCAGGTGTTTCTTAGAATGTACCTCAAGTGGGCTCACTGATTGTCACTCGTTATATGACTGGGCTTATGTTATCTGCAGGAAAGAATACCAAAGAGGCGAAGTGTCCATTCTATTACATGATTTCAGAAGGTAACATCAACACCACTTATCAAAAGTGATATTAAAAAAAAAGTGATATTTACCTTGATCACTTAGCTATAGGAATATTTGCCAGTTTGGTACACTTTTAAAATTTTAATTTTTCCTTTCCTTACTCTATTCATTGGAAGAAACTGCAGCCCTTATTCAGAAGAAGAATTTTGAGCTTTAAATTCTGGAGGTACGTAGTAGGTGAGGGAGAGAGAGAGAGGAGTGGGTGTATGTACACGTATTATTTGAACAACCCCTTCTGTGGACAACAATCTTTTAAAGCATAGATTACTGTATCCACTTATAGAAATGAGAACTGAGGCCCATACTGTTCAAATCTCACCATGAGATCTTCTCATTCCAAATGCATTCGTTCATTTTCTTTCCATGACATCATGGCATCTATATTTAGGTAGACTTGTTTGTCTGTTTCAGTGGGAGTCCAGCAATCTGCACTTCAGTTTTTACATTTCCTCAGCAACTAAAATACCTCTTACTTGATATCATTTGAATGTGGCCAAAAGGGTCAGTGCAGCATTTCATAGGTGGTATGTGAAACGCTGGTTCCCTCAGGACCCATTCTGTCATTAGTCTAAGCACCATTCAACCTCCTGTCTCCCCAAATGGATCTTATCTTACACGAGTATGCAATCAAAATACCCTTCTTCCAAAACATTAATAAAAGGTAAAATTAACAATTTTAGACCTTGCCTTAGATGAAAGCAAGATCCATCTGTTGTCTTCAAACTCTGCTGATGCCCTACCACAAAGCATATCAAACCACACTCATAGGCCTCCATTGAGTGAGCTGAATCCTCAACAATCCAGACAGATCTATGAAGACAACTGCTCACCTGCCCAATGTCAATGGACTTCACATCACTCTGGCTGCAGACACCAGGCTTGAGGGAACTGTAGGATGATAATGATTTGCAGCCACAGCAAGGGAAGCCAAATTGCAACAGGTAACACAAAGGGGAAAGATTCTGTATTGCGTTACTAATTCCCAAGAACCCGCCCAAGTCCCTGGGCTCCCCTCGTGGGAAGTTCAGGAATGTACAGACATTTTAAAGGTGGCATTTCTTCTGGTACAATTACTTGTCTTATCAGTCCATCAAGTAATGTTTAATAAGCACTCCCTCCCTTATGGGGATCCACTAAACCTGAGGGAGAGTTAATCCAGAATGACAGGGTCCCCGCCCACCAGCCACTTACAACCCCACACAAAGATGACAGACCCACACATAATGGGAGACATTCCATCCAGACCTGACAGGGAGGGTTTGCTCGGTGTGGGCTGGGCTTGGGGGCTCTTAGGGTTTGTTGTCAGCTTTAGAGTCCTGTGTGAGTGTGTGTGTGTGTGTTTGTGTGTGTGTGTGTGTGTGTGACAGACAGACAGAGACAGAGGCTAATGAGAAGCAAGATGGCAAGCACTAAGAGACTTTAGAGAACTAGAGGAGAAACACACAGTATACTGGTTATCAATTTAAGATTTCAATATTAAGTTCAATTAATTCTCCTAGGAGCTTCTGTGTCTAACACAAGTCTGGAGGTTTTATAAAGTGAAAGAGGAAATATCAAAACTAATAGAGGTGGACCCTATCTACTTCTGCTCACAATCCCTCAACACTGGGTTTTACTGTTCTCTTGCATTGTGGTCCATCATCCTGTAACTATGTTTAACCTGGCTTCATCCAGGGAGTCACAAGCCCTAGAAGGAGGCATTCTTGGTGATTCTCCCCAGACCCTGGCAATCTCTAGGGCTGAAAGTCAAATGGAGCATCTACTTTCCGGCTATGAATTTAGCTGCTGCAAGGACCTCATAAAGTGAAATCATAATAGTCTCCCATTGTGGAGAAGTTGTACCATGAAACACCTGGGTTTTTAAGCCAGAGAATTTGAAGCCCAAATTGCATCTCTACCACTTACTTGCTCAGTGAAACTATGGGTGGTTACCTAGAAGATAAAATTACCAGGCTGGGGTAGAGTTCAGTGTAGAGCCTTTGCCTAGCACGTGCAAGGCTCTGGTTGAATACCTAGTACCTCAAAAATAAATAATAAAATAAAATACGAGTGCAACAAAGCAAAATAGTTAAGGAAATAATTTTGCCAAAACAAGGAACTCAACTTCTAAACGCATGCACACACATACAGAAACCATAGTGTGTGACTGCAGAGATGAAAGAGCCTCTTTTTAGCTGCAATGGGAGAACTACCTATTTTTATTTTCACTATTTCATGGTGGTTAACATAAGGCTATCACTGATTGTCAAGACTTCTGTTGCCTGCCTCAATTTTATTTATTAATTTATTTATTTGAAATTCTCCTGTACCAGTTTTAAAAAATAAAAGAACATATTCCAAAATCAGAATCAAGACACCCAATTGAGGAGAAAAATAATCTTGAGTTTTATGATGACAAAACATTGTCAGTGGGAACTGGACATTCATAGATGGTAAAAGAGGAATTAGAACTTGTCGTGACAGATCATAGTGTCTAAATACGGGACATCTAGGACACCTGAAAATGAGTTACCCAAATGCTTCCCTTGACCTTCACAAGAGGGAAGTTTTCATGCACCAGGGATACATGCAAAATTATGTATCTTTCACACATTTTGGATAATTTTCTCTTCAAAAAACATCTGCCCTCCATACTCTCTCATTTTTATTTTATTGTTGTTAATCCATTCAAAGCAAGTAAGCTTTCTTTTTGCTGGTTTGTCTTTTCTATTTTTTTCTAACTTGTCCATAATAGGCAATGCTTTGTAATGAGAAATAAAAATAATGCTAAATAAGTCACCTTAAAAGACAAATTTTCTATGTGTCTATAACCCAGGCCTGCATACTTGGAAATGCTCCCATGATGTTTCTGCCCTGGGCATTGGACAGAGAAGAATGTTTCCAGTCGCATGCTCACATTTCTCTGCCCTGTGCAAAGGCAAGGAGAACTCCACTGATAGAAACTTAATTGTGTTAAGTGCTGTTAACAACAGTGCAAAACAAGCACACTGAGTGAAATATATACTTACATTTTAAAAGGAAAAATTTGAAGAAAAAATTCAGTATTCTTCATCCTGTTTCTATCACTCATGCTATACTGATATTAATCTAATTTACATATTTACTAAGCTAAATATGGATGCAAAAAGAGAAAGAGTAAATTCAAAGGAAAGTCATGTACAAAATTCCAAGTTAGGTATAGGAGAAAATTTGTAAAGACAGAGAGAGGATATAATAAAAATTAGAAAAATAAAATCTAAACAATTTCTCCACTGATCTTATTCCACTTTAAAAAAAGATAAGTTGGAAATCATAAGTGAAGCCTTAAGTATATGCTTTATGCAAAACAAGATAGGAAAAAAGGGAAATTGGGAAAAAAGAAACTCCAATCATATCCAATAGAAAAAGTTAGCATTCCTATCTCAGCTGACTTATTAAAAGGAACAAGTTTGGATGCTTTGTGCTTTGTTATATCTGTAGGTGAAGAAAAACATACATTTGTATGCACAGTAATGTTGTTGAATTAATAATCACAAACGCCAACCAAAATTTTTCTTCCTCTTTCCCCTCCTGTCTTTTATGTCATGAATGATACAAAGAAAATTGAAAGAATTAGGGAATGTGACACTTACATAACTCTCACCTGTCAGATGTGACTACTGAAAAAAAGGCTTGAGAATCACTGCTTTAGAAAACCACTTATAACCAACTCTGTGTTTAATGACTTACTGGAGATGAAAAATACCACAGAATTTCTGATCTATATTTTACTCAAATATTGCAAAAAAAAAAGTTTGAAAATAATAGGGTAGGAGGCATCAAGATGAAGAAAAAGATTTGAAGTAGCAGACAAGAAAACTCTACATAAAATGATTTCATCCTTTTGGGTTTTTCTTAAAGCAGCACCCAGAGCAATTCTTCCACAGAAACAGACAGCATGAGGGCAGAGTGCACAGGGTATCTAACACACTCACTGAAAGGGCACCTATGTGTGCAAGTAACTTGCATCAACAAAAGTGCTCACAAGTTGTCCCAGACAGCAGCTTATGCAGTACACTGATCTGGTTCAACAAATATGAAATAGCCTGTTGAAAAGAGAAAGGCAAATATTGGGTGTATGGGACAAAGGTTCTATTCTGTGTTAACTTTCCAAGATAAAAGTATGTGGCATTTATGGTGATTTCTTTCAATCAGACTTTAATACAAAGCCGGATATTTTTTTTGACAGAGTAAAGTCCTTAAAAAGCTCTCATTTGGAGCTCCATACTGATTCATCATTATATGCTAAGTCATTGCCTTTGTGTTGTACTCAACAACACGTTAACATTATGTGAAAAGGAAACCTGTTTCTACAAGCTCCTTGTAGAACTCAGGGAGGCAGAGAGAAACATCTTGCCCATATTCAACCACACGCACACAATTACATACACACACACACACACACACACACTTGAAAAAATTTTAAATCTTTCAAACTTTTGAAGGTTTTATAGGAAAGTTATGAAAGAATAGTCCTTTGGGTGTTTTCTTTTCCCTCAGTCTAGAATTTTACCATGGACTCTGAAAAAAGTTTGTAATTATACATGTCTACATTTATGTATCAGAAATCTGTAAATACAATCTACTATGCACTCTGAGTGATCAATAGTATCTAGGAAATCAGAAAATCAGAAAGGATATATGCTGAACAGTGCCTTTTATAGCAAAGAGTCCTTAACAATGTGTGATAAATTTTTCATCAATTTCCTAGAAGCCTTTATTAAGAACCTACCATTTTAAGTAGAATGATAAAACACATATTTCACTGACACGTAAATTTTTAAAGTACCTTTTTACCCTCACTAGATGTAAAGAGCATGCCACCTGAGGTAACATATGAGATGTACAAGACATGATCCCTAATTTCCAGGTGGTGTTTGCGTGTTTAATTCTCTCTACCACACTTACCCTCTTGGTTTCAAAGCCATTTTTCTTTTCTTTTCTTTTCTTTTTTTTTTTTTTGTACCTGGGATTGAACTCAGGACCTTGCACTTGCAAGGCAGGCACAGTGCCACTGAGCTAAATCCCTGCCCCTCATAGTCATTTTTCTGTCAAAGCCACTGCATGTTGGAGGGGGACTGTAAGAAAGAAGGGCCTGCAGTAGAGCTGACCCCTCACAGTGTAGCCCATGAGCACTTCTTTTTCCATCTGTGAGACAGCCCCAACCCCTGTCCTTCTCATACCCCTGCTTTTAGGAGAATCAGCAACCTCATTAGTGCATGGTTGATGAAAGAAATGTCTCATGGTAACACTACATGTTCATATGCTCCATGCGCTTCCTGTCATTCTCAGTGGACAGGTGCTAATGTTAACTTTGCAGCTACTAAAGCATAGCATAGACAGAGACACATATAGATATCATCCACTTTTATCTAAGAATGGCAATTTGTGTGGCAAATATCGTCAAACAATGAAATGGGAAGCAGGCATCACCCACTATAGCTTCTTGAAGGATAAACTGAGCTTAAGAATATCTAAAGGACCTGATCAACACCCACTAGGCAGATCATGAAAGGATTGGCAGTGGGAATCACATCTCCCATGCCTAGTCATCTTGTTACTTATTTTTCCCATTTTTAAAATTATGTCCTTTACAAACCTGCCCTATGGGGACATTCAACAGTTATCACATTAGAAGCCTAACAAGTAAAATACACTTGAAATAACAGTAAGAGCTCTCACTAATTTATTTAGAGCAGTATTGGTTAAGCACTCGGTGTAGTTCACTAATAAAGACAGTAGGTTTTTTGAATGGCGCCTCCGGAGGATGTTCAGTGTATAATGACCTGCTTTCTATATCTCTAGGTCACATTTCAAAAGACTATTTGTTAAATCTTGTCTGACATTCTCCTCTGTATTCACAGGATTCTTTGGAGATTCTAGTATTTCCATCCTAAAAGAAATATGCTTCATGTAATCTTGTTTATTGTTCAAAAGACAATTGGTATGTTTTCTGGGAAGTAAATTACTTTGGTGTCTGTTGTGACTTTTGAAGCTAATTCTTAAGGTACCTACAAGGCAGAAGGAAATTTAACTTGGGCACAAGTGCAAAAATAACCAATTGTAGGATGGTGGACCATGAGATTCTGAAGTAAAAACCATGAACCCAGCCATGATTAAATCAACAAGTCCAAATCTACAATAGCAACCCCAAAATTAATCAGACATACATCTGCTGTTAAGTCTTAGACGCAGGATTTATATATAGCAAAACAAATAGCAAAATAAGAAAAGCCTCCTTTATCAGTAACTACTTTAACTGTAAATGTACTAAATACTTCACAAAAGACAGAGATTGACAGAATGGTTAAAAAACATGACTTTACCACATGCTATCTACAAGAGACTCACTTTAGATCCAAAGACATAAATAAGTTGAAAGTGAAAAGATGAGGTAAAATTATATGCAAATAGTAAACAAAAGAGAACTGAGATTATTATGACAATATCAGACAAATAGACTTTACTTTTTAAGTTTCCAAATGACAAAGATACAATATTTTAAAAGTTCAACAGAGCAAGAAAGTATAACAATTATTAATAGTTATGTGTTTAATAACAAAACCTTAAAATATCTAAAGCAAACATGAATGTAATTAGAAAGAGAAATTATTCTGTAAGGGATAAAACAATCAGACAGACATAAGTAAGTGCTGTAGTTTGCAATATATTCATGTACTGGAAGCTTGGTCCCCAGTGTGGCAGCATTGAAGTGGCAGAATTTTAAAGTGAAACCTAATGGAAAGTTATTATGTCATAGGGAATCTCATGAATGGATTAATTCTGGTCTCTTGGAGTACAGTGGGTGTCAGAGGACTGAGACCACCCCACATGCTTGGTCCCTTCTGTACGTGGCAGGATCTCTTTCTGTTTCTATGCCTTGTGGTGCAGCCAGGAGGCCCTCATGGAACACCAGTGCCATGCCGTTTGTATCTTCTAGCCACCAGAAACAAAGAATAGAAGTAAACTACTCAACATATTAAAAGCCATATAGGACAATTCAACATCTAATGTTATACCTGAGTTTGAAAGACTGAAAGCTTTTCCTTTAAGATGAGAAACAAGGTAATGATACCAGCTTTTGCCCTTTCTGTTCAATGCAGTCCTGGAAATTTTAGCCAGAGCATTTAGGCAAGACAAAGAAATAAGCCATCCAAATTAGAAAGAGAAAATTAAGTTATCCTATTGCAGGTGGAAATGATTTCATATGTAAAATAGGCTGTTAGAACTAATGAATGAATTCAACCCATAGTAGGATATAAAATTAATACACAAAAAGTCAGTAGCATTTCTATACCCTAACAATAAACACCATGGAAAGAAAATTAAGAAAACCACTCCATTTACAATACTGTCAAAAAGAATAAAACCCTTAAGAATTGACTAAACAAGGATGTGAAAAATGCGTACAATTAAAATCACAAAATATTCCTAGAAAAAAATTAAAGAAGACTAACTGGAAAGATATTCCTTGTTCATGGATTGAAGACAATACAGATTCAATGTAATCCTTGTTAAAATCCTAACAATGTTTTTGCAAAAACAGAAAAACCCATGCTAAAATTGATATGAAGTCCCAAGGCATGCCAAATAGCTAAAAAAAAAAAAAACCTCTTTAAAATAGTGAGAAAACTCATATTTACTAATTTCAAAACTTAACTACAATCCATAATAAAGCATTCTGGTGCTAGCCTAAAGACAGATGTATTGCCCAGTGAAAGAGAATAAAAAGCCAAAAAATAAATCCTCATGTATGAGTACAAACTAAAATGATTTTTGGCAAGGGTGCTAAAACCACTCAAAGGAGAAGAGACCTTTTAACAAATGATACTGGGAAGATAAGATATTTATATATAAAAATTAACTCAAAATGGATCAAAGATCTAAGCATAGTAGTAAAACTATAAAGGGAAAGCAAGCAAAATCTTTTTTACACTGGACTTATCAATGATTTCTTGTGCATTACACCAAAAGCACAGGCATAAAAAGAAAAAATACAGACCACTAGACTTCAGGACAACTAGAAACTTTTATACATCGATTATCAATAGAGTAAAAGAGCAATTCACATAATGAAGGAAAAATATTTGCTAATCTCATTAAGGAATTAATACCCAGAACATACATTCTAAAATCATCAAAAAGCAACGCAATTCAAAAATGTGCAAAGACTCGAATAGATCCTTCTTTCTAAATATGTAATAAGCACAAGAAAAGAAGCTCAACGTCACTAATCATTAGGTAAATGCAAATCAAAACCCTACTAAAATACTTCCTCACACCCACTAGGATGGCTAGTATAAGAAAAACAAAACATAGCAAGTGTTGATGAGGATGTAGAACAAATGGAACCCTTGAACTGTTAGTGGGAATATGAAAAACAATATAGCACTTCCTCCGAAGATTAAAACGATATTAGCATACTGTCCTGCAATTCCAGTCTTATGCAAAACTTAAACAGGGTCATGAAAAGACATTTGTTTAGAGACTCCTGTTTACAGCAGCATTGTTTACAATAGCCAAAAGGCAGAAGGAATGCAATTGTCTACTGGTGTATGCGCGGAGATGCAAAATGTTGCGTAACCTGTGGTAAAATATTATTCCACCTTAGAAAAGGAGGAAATGCTGACACAAGCTACCATAAACATACCTGGACTTGAAACATTGTACCAAGTGAAATAAGCCATTCACAAAAACATAAATACTCTATGATTCTACTTCCATGAGGTATCAGGGCAGTCAAATGAAGGAAGTGGGTAGGGGAATCTATTGCTTCATAGGTACAGAGTTTCATAAAAAACGTTTTGGAAACTGCTATATAGATTTAATGCAATTCCAATTGAGATCCCAGCAGCATACTTCATAGACCTCAAGAAAACAATCCAAAAATTCATTTGGAACAAGAAGAGACCCAGAATAGCAAAAGCAATTCTAGGTAACAGAGACATGGCAGGGGGTATCACAATCCCCAACCTGCAACTCTACTACAAAGCTACTGTGATAAAAACAGCATGGTACTGGCAAAGAAACACACCTGAGGACCAGTGGAACAGATTAGAAGATGCAGAAACAACTCCAGACACACTCAGCCATCTCATCTTCGACAAAGGAGCCAAACACCCTCACTGGAGGAAAGATAGCCTCTTTAATAAATGGTGCTGGAAAAATTGGGCTTCAACTTGCCAAAGATTAAAACTAGACCTGTATCTCTCACCATGCACTAAACTAAAATCAAAATGGATTCAAGATCTAAATATTAAAATAGAAAATCTGAACCAGTTGGAACAGAGGTTAGGTAGAACCCTTGAAGACATCGGTGTAGGAAAAGATTTTATGAACAAAACCTCAGTTGCTCGTGAACTAGCACAAATAATCAACAAGTGGGATCTCTTCTTATTAAAAAGCTTCTGCACAGCAAGAGAAAGCATTAACAGAGTGAAGAGACAACCCACAATGTGGGAAAAAATCTTCACCTGCTCTTCCTCAGACAAAGGTCTACTATCTCG
This sequence comes from Heterocephalus glaber, assembly GCF_053883595.1. NCBI lineage: Eukaryota > Metazoa > Chordata > Mammalia > Rodentia > Bathyergidae > Heterocephalus > Heterocephalus glaber. The sequence continues at coordinate 9,828,820 of NW_028258315.1, forward strand.
AATCTATAAAGAACTTAAAAAGATCAGACCTCCCAAATTTAAAGACCCAATCTGAAAATGGGCATCTGAAATGAACAGACATTTCTCAGACAAAGAAGTAGAAATAGCAAATAAATACGTGAAAAAAGGTTCAACATCACTGGCCATTCGAGAGATGCAAATGAAAACAATGCTGAGATTCCATTTCACTCCAGAAAGAATGGCTGCTATCATGAAATCAACCAATAACAAATGCTGGCGGGGCTGTGGGGAAAGAGGAACCCTGCTCCACTGCTGGTGGGAGTGTAGACTGGTGAAACCACTGTGGAAATCAGTATGGAGATACCTCAAAGAACTAGGACTGGAAGTCCCATTTGACACCACTATTCCACTGCTGGGGATCTTCCCCAAAGAAGTAAAAGAATCATACCACAGTGATATATGTGCACTCATGTTCATAGCAGCACAGTTTGTAATAGCTAAAACTTGGAAACAGCCCAAATGCCCATCAACTGGAGACTGGATCAAGAAAATGTGCTATTTTTATAAAATAGAGTACTACTCAGCCATAAAAAATGAGAAATTAGAGACATTTATAGCTAAGTGGATGCACATTGAGGCAATACTCTTAAGTGAAATAAATAGGACACACATGTGTAAATACCAAATAGTTTCTCTGGTGTGAGAAACTGAAAGTGTAAATAAGGACTAAATGCATAATAGGTAATGTGAAATAGGAAGAAAAGGGGCAAAGGGAAGGAAGTGGGAGGGCTAGGGAAAGGATATAAGGGAATGGGATTAATATGAGAAAATGGAAAAATAGGAACAAAATCTTTGTAAATAGGGAGGAATGGAGGGGTTGAAGGGAGGGCTGGGCAAGGGTGAAAAATAAGAACCAAGAGAGACTATGTAAAGGTGCAAATTTCCAATGATGAATGTCATTATATTGTATACCTAAAATGTACCAATGATTAGAATGAATGATCGATAATGTAAAATAGGAAGAAAAGGTCCAAAGGGGTAGGGGTAGTGGGAGGGGTAGGGGAAAGGAAAGAAGGGAAAGGAAAAATGCTGAGAAATGGAAAAAATGGAAATAAAGTCTTTGTAAATAGGGAAGGGTGGAGGGCATGAAGGGAGGGCTAGGAATGGGGAAAAAATAAGAACCAAGATGCATTATACAAAGGTACAATTCCCAATGAGAAATGTAATTGTGTTGTATACCTACAATGTACCAATAAAAGAATTTAATACAAAAAAAAAAAAGTTTTGGAGATGCATAGTCGCAATGGTTGCACAAGAGTATGAATTTACCTAATATCACTGAACCATGTACTTAAAAGCAGATGAGAGGGTAAATTTTATGTTATGTGCCTTTCATCATAGTTTTAAAAAATTTTTAAAAAGTAAAACAAACTTTATCTTGGAGAAAGTTCTTCAGTTTTCCAAGTTTCTATCAGATGGCAATGGCTCATCCCATGGAATTTGTAAATTGAAAGTTTCTCTCCAGATAGAAATTTCTATCAATGGAGGGGACGACAGTAGCGGGGATTATTAATCTCATTATTGCTATTAATATTATTATTAATCTAAATGGGCATGAGACAGAGTGGAAAAGGCTAAAGAGCAAGACAGATCTGTATCTGAACCTGGGTTCTGCCCTGATGAAATATGTAACTAAAACATTCCACTTTGGGAGTTTCAACTTTTATATATATGGAAGAGGAAACAGAAAACATCCTTTATAGAATTTCTGCAAGGATTAGAAATAATTTAGGTGTAGTGCCTAGACACTGCCCAAACTTTAGCACATAGTATGTGTTTAACAAATTGTAACTATTAGTAGCTTATAATTAAATTATTGGAAGAAGAAAATAAGGTAATCCATATCAACACAGTGCATGATACCTAGGAAGCACTCAATGAATATCAATTCCTAAATCATTAGCACGATTATCTTTATCTTTACTACCATCACTATTATCCTGACACTAAAATACCTATTTATTATTTTCTGTCTTTTTCATATTTTTGCTCCCAATTTGGGTGCAACTGCAATCAGTAGTCCTAGATAAGATCTTTTAAACACAAATCTATAATCTGTCTTACAGTCAAGAGAAATTATTTTTCATTTTAACAGAATATACTTTGTTTACAATTTAAAATTAGGCCCATGCATGAGATAATAGATCAAAAAGTTCAAAATATTAATTCTCAATGCAGTGTGGCTTTTCTTCAAATATTTAGAAAGCCATAAGAAATTTAAATTCCCTTGTCTTTTTTTAAATCAGAAAATATAGTTTTCTGTAGTTTGTCTTAAATAATCAATATTTGTCAACATTTCTGCTTTCTCCAGTGGGTAGTAATTAAAACTGAGTAATAAGTTATCATTAATGTGCAGGAATGTAAGTATCATATGTATCTTGTAAAATAAACATCTGGTGAAAATCCTGAGTGACTCTATACATTATAAAATAGAAAGCATTTTTCAATGTTTTCCACAAGCCTAAATAACTTTTATTTCCTTCCTAAAATTAGGGGCTTTCTCAGTAACATCATTCTTAGTTTACAATCTTCATATTTTTCTAGTGCTCTGCATTTTCCTATCCTTACTTCTCTCCATATGTCTGAAACAGTCATTTAAAACAGCAAGCTTACATTAATTACCAGAGACAAGTGTTAATGGATTTTAATTTTGCTTTATTAGAATTTATGCAAATTTTACTGTGTTGAGATTTCAAATAAAATCCTTACAGTCACAACTTTTTTTTTCTCTGTTGACTTTACTTTGTAGTAAAGAATGGGGAAAGTTTTCATTAGTATTCAGTGACAGGGACTGTTGATAGCAACATTCTTTAACAAGAAATAAATGTCATAAAATTATCTTTAAAACTGTATGTTTCACAATTCATTAATTAGCACTGATGTCTTTCCTCCAAAGGTTCAAGTATTCAGCTAGACTTCATGACTGCCTGCTTATTTTCATTGTTCTGATGGCTTTACCAGCTTATTTTTGTCTTCATTAAAATGAATGCATTGCTATCTATTCAATTAATATTCTTTTTCTTCCATCCAGTAGATCTCATGATATAGGTTTATTGGAAAGATACTTTGGCAACTTAACCAATACTCTGCTAAATGAAAAAGAATATAAGACTTTTAGATTCTGGCTCTAAAATTTTCCCAAATTATCCAGTAGTCACAAAAAATGAATGATATTAAACTTCCTGATATTCAAAATATTCAAAGATACTTTCTAGTTGAATAACTTTTAGAGCATTTTCACAGAAATTCTAAGTTATAAATTCTTGCAATAACATAAAAATGAAAAATGAGCTATATCTTAGCCCTTTTTGTGTTACTATAACTAGACACCTGAGGCTGGGTCACTTTATAAAGAAAAGAGGTTTATGTAGCTCACAATCTTGGATGCTTAAGATCACGGTGCCAGTATTCATTTGGCTCTGATGAGTGCCTCATGATGGTGGCATCACAATGGCTAGTGTGTGTGGAAGAAGGACTTAAGAAAGTACTAGGCTCACTTATAACAACCTATTCTTGAGTGAACTAATGTAGTCCCACAAGATCTGGCCTGCTCTTATGAGACAGCATTTATCCAATTACCTTCCACTAAGCCCATCTCTCAAAGTTCCCACCATTTTAATACCACTACACTGGCAACCAAGCTTTCAGCTCCTGAACTTTTGGGGGACAAATCATAGCATACTGTTACCTCCATTTTCCACATTAATAAACTTAAGCACTAACCCTCAAAACCATCAACTAACAACTAGTGAAGCCTGGATTGGAATAGTTTTACCTAACTCTAATCAGAACATTCTTTCTTTTATACCATAAATTCCTCAATCAGTGGAGTCCAGTGCTCAGGAAAAGAGGGCCTCATCATGTAAAGTAACTTCTCCAGTGTTCTCATGAAGCGAATTTAAAAATATGACTGTATGTTCACTAATGCTTCTCCCTTCAAGAGATGGAGTATACCTTCTCCTTGAGAACAGCCTGGTTTAGTGACGTACTTCTAACAAATACAATACAGCAGAAATGCATATATGTCACCTCAAGGATCGAGTTATAAGATGACAACAGCTTCTGTCTTGAGGACTGTGGCTTGGATCATTCACCAGGAGGAAACAAACTGGTTTGTCTTCAGGGCACTCAAGCAGCCTGTGTGTGGCCTTTGCAGAGAGGAACTGAGAACTCTTGGCAAAAGCAGTCTGAGGAAGCCTTCTCCCCAGATACAGTCAAAGTTTCAGGTGGTATAGCCTCAGCCGGCACTCCGACGAAGCTGCTCTCAAATCCCTGCCTAGAGAAACTGAAACAATATAGGCTTCTTGTTTGATGGCAGTAAGTCTTAGAATAATCTGCTGTCTAGTACCTTCTCATAACTACTAGAATGTACTTGTTGGACATTTTATTCTTAGAAATAGGCAAATTGGGAGCCGGGGATTTAGCTCAGTGATGCCACAACTGCTTTGCAAGTGCAAGGTCCTAAGTTCAATCCCTGGTACCAGAAAAAAAAAGAAATAGCCAAATAAATTAAAAAGGAGGCTGGGGTTCAGATTTCCATGGACATTGGGGCCTTGGGTGGTAAAAAGAGATGCAGACATTTTTAAGACTCAGAAGGCAGAGCACTGGATTGTGGCTCTTTAGGATCCACATAGCTGACAGTACTTGTGGCTAACAGCTGAGCACTAGAATCAGAGTTGCATGGAGTAAAACTCAACTCTGATGTTTACTGGGAAGAATGTACAGATTATTTTGCCTTCCTGTGTCTCAGTTTCCTCATGTGTAAAGTGGAATTATCAGAAGACTTCACAAAGTTCTTGCGAGGACTGAATGTGCTATCACAAGAAGAATACTTACCTTACTTTTTCATACATAGTAGACTCAGTAAATGCTGATTGTTACAATTAGTAGCAGTAAAAGAGAGTTGTAGGAAAGCAAATGGTTAGAATTTGGCTTTGCAACAGCAGTACTTTGAGCCCTGTTGAGCCCTAGAACCCATCATATACTGAAATCATTGGACCCAGAGGTCTGGGAGAAACCCAGAAATTTGATAGCCCTGGGACCTATGCGACGTAGGAATTTCCCGATGCCAATAATCCAGAAAGCTGTGAAATCACCAGTCTAGGATTGTTCATCCTATAGAGCATGTGTGAAGATTTCAGTAGGCATCCGATATGGAAACCATGACTGTGTGGCTTTGGAGCAAGAAGTCCATAAAGTGGTGACAGAATAGGACAGGATGATTTGGATCAATGACCAAATAGAAGGGCAGCTTGAAGCACAATTATATTGCTGCTACTCTTTGGAATTCAGGGCCATTTCTTAAGTCATAAAGCAAAGTCTCTGTTATACAGAAGCAAAAAGCCTTCAAGGATGAGCTTTCCAAGAACAAGGATATGTTATTCAATCTTGTCCACAGTATCTGCTCAGGCTTTTACCCTGATATCCAATTAAGTACTCTTTTCTTCCCATTGAGGAGATGCAAAGCCCTCTCTAAACAGACAGTGCCTGGTCTTAAAAAGCAGAATTTCTTAAATACATTTGGGTGAATACTGAAGAAACAATAGTTCATGCATTTCTATATAGTTGGGGTGGAGTGCGGGGGAACATTTCAACAAATAATCTAAAAAGAAAAATCAATTTAATTAGAAAGAAAATTGTCCCTAAATTTAATTTGATGGGTTATGCTCTATATAGTAAAGTGATATGCATTTGACTGATCCGTTATTCAACATTTTAAAGTTTCATTTTTCATGAGGATGATCACCGTTTTATCATGAACTATTTAGTGCTGTGAGGTGCAGTGACTTCGCGTGGATGTTTCCCAACACAGAATGCATGCCAACTGAAATTTATGTTACTTGTTAAATGTCACTGGGATGGTTATTTTTGTGTTGGAACAAAAAGTTATATGAAAAAAACTGTAAAAACATCATAAAAGTAGCAACTATAAAAAAAGCAGAATTTCAAAATGGTAATAGTGCCCACTATTGTAATCAATGCCAGACGTCTTCAAAGACCTTCTTTCACCTACAAATGAAACTAATTATTAGTCTTTTTCTCTGAAAATCCCTCACTGTACTAAGCAGGACCAGCAACACCTGGGTCATCCCTTGTAGTTTATTCTCCAAGGCCTTTCAATAAATCTGCTTTGAATTCTATAGCCCACCCTCCCTCATTACCCTAAAAGAAATATTCAGGAAATAGAGCCTAGTAAAATGATTTATAGCAGTCCTCAGCCAGGTGGGGAGCATGCTGGCATTGAAGCAATGAATTCCAGCCCCTCCTCAGTCATGCCCAGGTATAAACAAACAAAGTTAAAAGAACTAGGTACACGCTATGGCACTCCATTGAAACCCTAAGGCAAAGAACTGGAAAGAAACACAGCTAACTTTTTTTAAATGTTATTTATACAGAATTGAAGGAAATGAAGAGATTTAAAAGAATCTTAGGACTGAAATGGATTTTGAGACCCTCTCCTTTATTTCAACATAATGTTTAAGACTTCTCCCTAACCAGATGTCACCTGCCACTTGAGATTCACACCAGCAAAACCTGAAACGTTAAGTGTTTCTCTCCATGCCAGGCAGGCCAGTCCTTTTGACTGTTAATCCCATTCTCTTCCAAACACATTAAATTTTACAAAATGTGCAGGGATTGGCAGAGTGTCCTACATCTCACTACTTCTTTCAGGATACAGTCCTACTTCTTACCTGGCTTTTTAGTTCTGAGGATCAAGACAAAGACTATCAATACCACCCATGCCATATGTTAAAGACAATGCCAATGTATTGGGCATGCCCAATGTTAAAAGACAAAAATAACTGCATTGAAAAAAACTAAACCCACAACTGGAATGTATAGAGTTAGTAGAAAGTTAAAATACAATTATAAAGACTCTTCATGGACAGGGAATGTGCTTGTGATTCCAACTGTGATTTACATCCTAGAGAAGGTATAGATGAGGCCCTTAGAAATGAGTGTCAAGGAACTATCTCAAATTTGATAAAACAATTTCTAACTTGTTCTCTGAAATACTTCTATTTTCCTAACCATTCTTGTGCATATCTGAAATTTTCCTTGTATTAAAACTGATACGGGCCAGGGATTTAGCTCAGTGGTTCTGCCGCCTGCCTCACAAGTGCAAGGACCCGAGTTCGATCCCCGGTACCAAAAAAAAAAAAGAAAAGAAAAACTGATATGTTATTCTCCAATAATTCTCCTAGGTTGCAATCACTGGAAATTTTACTTTTAATACACAGACTTAGGTATCTCATTAAAATTCTGCTACTCTAATCTTTATCCCTAGCTGTATAATTAATGCAGTTGCTTGCAAATGTGCTCTGCCAATGCCTGCAACATGTCTTCCATGTAGCTTGCACTGAGAAATTTTTATAAACCTCCTTTGCTTTCTCAATAAGAAAACAAATTATGTGCATTGAATGGTGTCCAGGAAAAGTCATCTTCTCTCCCTCAGAAACATTTTTTTTTTTATTGTGCCCTTTGAGTCACTATTAAAACTCTATTTGCACTCTTCAACCAGGCAGCACTGGCTTTTACAAAGGTATTTTCTCCTTGGTGTCCTGCTTGATTCAGTCCTTGATATATTCTTTGTTTATTTACGAATAATTATCTGTGACCTACTTAAAATTCCACGCTCCTAAATTTCTTCAGGTATCCAAGAGCAAAAATAGAATTGAGAAAGAAGAAGCAAAACAAGGAGAGAGAAAAGGTGGGGCAAGAGAAATATTAAGTGAGAACCTACCCATGCCCAAGTGTTCTTCCGGACTCTGCCATTTCTGCCCTTGAGGCAGCCGAGATCATGTCAGTAGAATAAGGAGGAGGATGCAGAACAGGGAGAAAGGCAAGTCTACTAATCTTTAGTTGGAAAAACGTTAGTACAGTATTTATTTTAAAAGAAATGAGAGACTTTATAGACATAAGGTATGTCACCACCACACTGGTACATTTTGTTCCATTCTTCCAGCATCTTCTACAGAAGTAGTTCTCACATTTGGATTTGTATGAACTGGTGAGGTATTGAGATTATGAAGTCTCCCAAGAGTTGCTGCTTCAACAAGTCTCCAGGGAGGCTCCAGAATCTGGATTTCTAAAAGGCCCTCTATGATAATTCTGATTCAGGGAACCTCATGACTAAAGTTCAAAACGCATGCTGTACAATTAAGCTTTCTGGAAAGGAAAAGAGGAGAAGGGAGAAAGAAAGAAGAAAGGAAAAATTTACCTGTTAAAAGAATTTTTCTCTTTTTTCTCCTAATCTGAATTTCTTTAAAAATATATGAAAAACCCAAATGTGCTAACATTCAGATAAAAGTGAATTAAGCCTCATATACATTAAAATTAATAGAATCTGTACAGATCGTTTAACTCATGAAAGGAAAAATACAGATCAAGAAATTCCTATCTATTAAATATCATTTCATTATGCTATTCACAATTATATTTTTAAGAGCATAAATGCCTTTTTTAAAAAGGCACACTCTCAAATGCTTCATTTTATCCGTTTCATGAAACAATTCACTGCCAAATACGTTTAGCACATTATGACTTTGATCTCCAATTTCAACTAACCAGTAGGGTAATAGTTACATTTGAGGTCATGGTGAGGTCTTGACCTCTCTTATGGCTTTTTTCTTTACGGAAACTTCCATTTTCATCATTAACTTCCAAATAACTCACTATTTGCTCAAGTTTTAGCATCTTACATCAGAGCAAATAAGCTTCAGTAAGCACTACCAGCATTCACAAAGACAGTATTTTACCACTTGGCTTCTTGTAAGAATCTGCATAGACAAGAAAAGTCAGCCAGATTTTTCTTTAAATACCTTGGTGGTTAAATTCCTGAGCTGCAAAGGGAGCACACAGATGCCATCCTATGAAGACTTTCAATGTTTGCATACAAAACCAAATAGTCACACTTGATATTGTATTGCAACATGTTCATTTTTTAAAAAGCTACCATTATGCCCTTCATACAGCAAATTGTCAATTTACTACAAGACAAACTAACTTTACACTCAAAGTCCACAGGAGTATATGGAATGATGAAATAATAAATTGTAAAATTAGAAAAAAATCCCATTCAAAAATGTTTTACATATGCATGTGCTCTTTTTATTAGAAAGACTGGGTGGCAATCAACATGCAGAAATGTTGCTGCCTGATTTCCCCATCACAGGCTGCAGCCAAGGGAGAGAACATACAGGGGCCGAGCTAGCTGTCAGTGCACATTAGCAGCCGCAGAGGAGGAGACAAAAGAAGAAAGCCACCATTATTGTTTACAGTTGTTCACTAGGGAGATTTGAGTCCTACTTTTCCCTACCTGCACAGTGGAGAGAACACATTATTGCTAAATATTACACTTATAGCCCAAAACTGTTCTAGCCCATGTCAGTATCCACTATCACATTAATACATTGAACTGCAAAAACAGTTATTATAGTAGATGACAAATTAAAACTTGATCAGGCTTGTTCATTATCTACAGCATTCCAAGATTACATATATCTCAGTTAAATAAATAGAATTTTTAAAAGTAGTTCCTGGAATCAAAAGACCTCCCCTTGTATGTGGTTAAATGATGCTGAGCTGTGTAATCTTGTGAGAATACAATGGTTAGTTCAAACAGGATGTCCTCACCTTCACAGAGCTGATAATCTAGTGGGGAAGCCAGAGATTAATCAAATTTTCACCAAAAATAAAAAAGAAGTGTATCCATTAACTAGACAGAGCAAAGTGAGACTATAATACAGGATAATTTAACTTAGAGGATCAGAAAAGATTTAGTTGAGGAAGGGCCACCTGAGCTGGGCTGTCACGGGTGAGCAGGAATGGACCAGAAAACATGGCTAACCAAAGGAGAGACTGGGAGGAGAGACAGAGGAGAAGTGCACAGCTGGAGACCAAGTATCTTCAAAACCCAAGACCAACAAGAGCAGAAAGTTCAAGTGGCTGAAGCACACAAAGCTGAGATTAAATGACAAAAATCAGTCGAGGGGGCGCAAGCAAGCAGCCAGGGCCTTGCATATTATGCATAGGATTCTGGTCTTCATCTTAGAATTTGGGACCTATTGAAAAGTTTGATGTGAACGTGTATGAGTGTGTGTGTGTGTCCACACACACATGTGCCCGCACACTTGCACATGTGTACATGTAGGACACACACTTTGGATGAGGGGTGGTATGTGACCACATCTGCACTTGCCGCAGAGACTAAAGACTGAAGTCAGGCTGACTGCCTACAGAACTGGGTAGGAAGACCAAGCCTTGGTCCAGGTAAGAGGTGATGGAAAACTGGCCTGAGATGACAATCAGGGAGCAGGTCAGGAATAAAACTGTGTCTCAGAGCCAGGTGGATGACCCACAGGGACAATGGACAAAGAGCAGGTCTTAGGGGAAGAAGGCAGGTCATGTCTGATTTCGAATATGCTGAGTCTGACCTGCCTTTGAGACAACCACATAGAGATAAGAGAAGACAGGGAGCTAATGCAGATTTAGAACCCTCGGGGTAGATCAAAGCTAAAATTATTTGAGTTCTGAGGAAGTTCTAATGGCTGTATTAGGATTTAATATACGGAGACTGAGGAACATTCCAAAAAGAATGCTTTTGTTCACACTAAAGCAAAAATGCATAGGGCCTGGTCTTTCATTAACCACTAATGCAATGTATTTTTCTTTTATAACATAATTTAATCAAGACTTTTAAAAAATTGGGCCCTAAAAGACATTCATCCATTACTCTCTTCCCCTCCTCCAAAGGAATGTTAATTTTAGAGTAGACTCACATAATAGGTGAAGTAACTGCCTTATAAAGGGTGAGTTCCTGCAGTCTATGAAGTTTATAACCTCCTTCTTCCCATCATGACAATTTACCCAAAAATTTCTAGAATCTCCTTAAGAATTATACTTCTTTTTTTTAAGGCCAAAAAATGCCTGATAAGCTTTTCCACTCTTTCGATAATTTGTTAAAATATATTGTACATTTTTGTTTTTAATCTTTTCACTCCAACTCATTATCACAAAACACCAGTTTGAACATGATTAATCATAATCCAGCATTACTAATAAAAAATAAATTTTAGGTTAATTTTTTATTAAATTAGTTTATATGTAAGTTATCCTTTTAATTAAAGTCAGTTCCATTGATTAAATTCAAATATGCTGTCTGGTGAGGAAAAGAAATGTGTGGGGCTACCCTAAACTCCTAGTAATTTGAGGGGACATAAGGTTTATCTCATCTTTGTCATAACTCACAGGATGTCTAACACGCGAATATTATCTCTCATATATAGACTGGAGGAAAGAGTTAAGAACTATCCCCCTAAACCCTAAAGTGTTTAACCCCTAAATACTGTATAGTGTTCAGGCTCAGAAATGATATCCTGATGTTGGCCTTAGCCAGGCTGAGTTCAGTGAACAGAAGGACATGGCTAGGCCTCAGAAGCGAGGTCTCCTTCTGACCTCCTGCCCTTCTTTTTCCCGTTGCTCTTGCTCCCCCAAGGCAGGGGATAGAAACTAGAATTCCTTTGCCCCAAGTTGGGTCATAAAAACTAGAATCACTCTTCCTCAAAGCTACCTATAAAACCTAGAACTATCACTCTAACAGACACACACACACACACTTTCCACATAAGGGCTGGCCATAAAGAAATCCTCAGAACTATGTTGTCTGACAGTAGGCCACAAAGCTTTCATTCCAGAAGGGTTTCTGCCTAACACCTAGGAGGAAGGGATGACCAAGGAGGATCTGAACAGATGAGCCTTGTCGAACTTCTCCGCTCCACCCAATGCCATGACAGCACCCTTTTGTCCATTCACATGTCGACCCAGCTGTCCAGTCTTCACAGAATCAGTTTTCCCTGAGTTATGGGGTCTTTACTCAGAAAGCTTCTATACCATGTAACACCCGGATTAATTTCCTGTGCTTTTCTCTTGTTAACATATCTCTAGGTAAGAGGACTGTCTGCCATGACCCTCATGACGGGTGAGGACAGGTGTCGCACATTTCTGTCCTTACAGTTCTGTTGCCCAACAGGAAGCAGTGGACACCCAATCACTCCACATCCTGCTAATGAGATCCTGGAGCAACTGACTAAAAAGCTGGCAGATGAAAGGTAAGAATTTTCACAAAGGTCAGCTCTTTGGATTTCTGTCTATGGTGGCCAGTTGAGAATGTAAGGTACCAATTTTCCTCTCCAGATTCAGGTTAACCAGAGAAAGTAATTTGTTTGGATTATAACTTGTATAAATTTGATTTTAGCATAACCAAAATGTATCATTGTATCTTTTTTATCATTGTATCTTATTTTTCTTATTGTGCCCTGAGTTTCTCTTTGTAAACAGTGAGATTATGCCAGCTGGTGGGCCCAGGATTGACTGGTGTCAGGTAGCCAGCGAAATATACTGGGAACCAAAATGTCCTTTTATCCAACTGTGCCAGTTCTCAGGAGAGTTGTCTTATAAGAGATCCAAGTTCATAAAGAGTTTCTGTCAACTCTATTTTGTTTGTTTGTTCCTGTGGCAACAAATGTCTTTTTTTTCTTGTGACAGAGTGCTGTGGATCTGGGGAGGACTGCCTCTTTATGCGCTCTGTTTAAAGGACATCTCTTTCATCCTTGGATGAGTCTTTTAAAAACTTACTGGCTTTGGTTCTGAGTCACTTATGCACCTTGGGCTTAAAGAAAAGAGGAAGGGAGGGAGGGGAGGATTCCAGGAATATTTGCTGTTTGTCCTAGCTGAAACCTGATGTACAATTTTGTTTTTAAGGATCTCTACGGTCCAAGTTGGCTTAATTGGAAGCTGATGTTTAGGTTATAACTTTTTTAAAGCTTCTGTTCTCTCTATTGGACCCTGCTACTCCCATGGGAACTTCTCAGTCAAATAAAATTCCTTTCTTGAACCCTTGCTAAATACATGATTAATCTTTCTGTCTGCTTCCTTTTTTGTTAACATGAATTTTGCTAAGAATAATGTGGAACTTCATTGACTTTTGGGGGAAACTTAGGATCTTTCCCAAACTGGATTTTCTAATACTTGTTCTTTCTATTTACTTCTGTTATTTTTTTTTCATCTTCGATCTTGTCAGTTCCCTTGAATCTCTGATATGTTCCCCTTCAAGTCCCTACCTCCTCCATTGGGTGATCAGTGGATGGAAGATTCCTCAGAAACAAAGCAGAATTCTGGTGCCAAACTTGGGACCTCATCATCTGGGAATGCCACCAACTGAGGACACCTGGCTCCATCCAGAAGCTGCAATTAAGAGATTCTGGGCCTCCAACCAAAGCTGGCCAAAGATAAGGATCCTTATCACATCAGCCTCCCAGATACCTGCTTGCAGAGACTAGTTGAGTGTGTTAAGCTACTGGAAGAATTTTGTTACCTTCACCCACAAGAAAAAAGCACCTATTTCTTCTATTAATTAAAATAACCACATCTCTATAAAAGCCAATATGTAGAATTTTTAAATAACTGGACCATAAAACTCAAGGTAAAATGAGAAATGCAAAACAGGGCCCCGATTATGTACACTGTATATTGAATGAAAAACATTTTGCATTATCGTTATTGTTTCCTATTAGGAAAATCCATTTTAACAGGTCTCCAAATGACTAAAGAATATATATAGGATGATACCAAACTGGTTCTTCACTAGGCTTTGCTTGTATGTCCTTCAGGATTTAGGGTTTGTTTTGAGGAGAAAGAAGGATGGCAGGTAAATCCTGTATTTTGGAAGTACTTTCTACTAAAACAATGTTTAATAAACATTTTAATACATTAAAAGGACTCTCTACTGTCCAGAATACACAGATAAGTTTATTTTATTGCTTTTAAGTGGTCATGTTAGCCATGTTTGGAAGCAATATGACTCCCCATCAATGACTTCTGAAGCCAACAGCAAACCTGGATAGATAGAAGAGTGGAGTGGCTGGAAGAACAATAAGCAAGAGAGATGATATGAAAATAGTAGAGAGACTATTAGAGAAGAGGAAGAAGAGAGAGGAAGGGACCAGGGGAAGGGACAATGAAACAGAGATGACCAAAGTATCTTATATGCATGCACAACTGTGCCCAAATAAAACCCACTGTTCTATATAACCAATATATACTAAATTTTTTTAAAAAAAGAAAACAATAAACAAGATGTCCTATTTAGTAACCCTCACAGTGCATCCTACCATTGCATTGGTCATCACTGGGACACGCTGGTGTTATACCCGCAGTTACACTGACAGGTAACAACTAGCTAAAGTGATGGCCAGTGGGTGATTCAGACAGGAACTGCAATGCTTTTCTCCCTACACTACTAGATTTAGAGACATTTTTCAAAACCACAGTACTCCAAGTCCATGGGCTTTTGCAATGCAGAGTTGAGCTTAGAAGAAAATTACATCTATGGAATAACTACCATTTATTTAGTGCTTACTGTGCTGGCCTAAATTGATGGCTTTACATGGATTGTTTCATTTAATCCTCACTCCAATGCTATGCCATAGACCATTTCAATCTTGTGACAAAAAGAATAAGAAAACTGAAGACCAGAGAGATTTAGAAACTTACCCAAGTGTGTACTGCTAGTAGAAGGAAAAGCCTGGATTTCAACAGAGTGGAAGGAGGAGGCATGGTCATTATCCCCTTCCAGTGAGGGAGAAACAGGTTCAGATGTTGACTGGTCCAGTATTCTGTGTCAGGCCCAGGAGTTGGGCCACCTACTGTACATTATCCGTGCCTTTGATTTACTGTATTCTGAGGCTGACACCCAGGCCTTGCTGACCTGGAAGAACAGTCCCTGTGTTTCGGAACCCACTGAAATTATTCCAGCTAGACAAGCCTCCACTGGCTCACTCCACTTCTGCAGCTCCTTTCCATGGAAACCACAGCACCACTCTTGCCCACAGTTCCTGCCTGGCCCTGCCGTCTCCCCCATCTGGCCCCTGGTGGGGGACAAACTCTCCTTTCAGGCCAGTCACACCCCACTCTGTCACTTCACCCTACCTAAATAATAATAAAACCTGTATTTTCAATATGCTGGGATGTTAATTTCTGTAACTTTCCTATCGTACTGGGGGCCTTCCTGGTATTATCATGTGTATATAAAGCTTTCCATGGCTAGATAGATAAGCCCTCTTATATCCATCAGACTTTTAATTATATGAATAAAATGTCATCGTTGTTTTCAATAACTGATTATCCGTTTAAGATGTCAATTTACTGGTCTGCTAAAATGCAGACTGATTTAACAAGTTCTAGAAAGAGAGACCCCAATTTCTGTAGCCTGATCTGATGAATAAATTAGTATTGTTAAAATAAATAGAATATTAGTGTATTTTTAACACATAATGATTCATTTTATGGCCCAAGAAACTGCTGTGCTTAGTAAATTGCTACATTAATCTGCAGTGGACATTTGATATATACATTAGAAAGGTACAATTCTGAGACTTGTTAGAGATGTAGAAATGTAATTATCAATTCCAACATCAGCAATTGACATGATAAAACTATATCTTTTCTAAAAATTCTGTTTTTAGATTATTTTAAATGGCTAAATTGATTTCTTCTTTTCAAAAAAAAAAAAATGTAGGGGGAAAAATTCTCCCAGGCTAAGACCCAATAAGCGGAGTTTTTGCCTAGAGCAAATTTTTACAGCTCAGTTATAAACCCCTGAAATAGGAGTTCATAATGGAAACAGCTGCTCAACCTTAACTATTGCGGGTGCCACTATAATAAAAACGGCAGGAGTTCACATTAACATTGGCTTCCCCTTACACTCTTTCCTGTTACCCATCCATTAACCAAACTACACTACCTAATGGAGGTAAAGGCTACAGCTTTACTCTCAACAAAAATAACAAGATAGGCAACTTACAGGTGGTAAATAACATATTCCCCCAAACATCAGAATGTACAAATATCCCCTGGAGGCTACTCTACAATCTAGAGAATAACATCCCACTCCAATGATTTCAAATTAGGAATAACATCCCTGCTCACAAAACACTAAGCAATGACAAATATTTCCTGTTAGTTTTTGAAATCTATTACATTTACAACTGTAGAAAGAATACATTTTTACAAAGTCTCCTTTAAAAGGTCTATCATTATAATGCATTTATAAGATACTGACAGGTAGGTGATTTCCTGAAATTAGAAACAATAATTGAATTGAAGTAACTGAACGTTTCACTAATAGGAATTACCACAGTGTGGTCAAGATTAAAATACGGTGCAGTTTCACTTGAGCATCATCTTTGAAATCTCTTAAAATGAAGGAACCAGTACTTTGGAGTGCTTCTACTGTGCAAGATGCTTTGTGTCTGTTACTTAGTACTTATGACAAAACCCCAGTATCATCTTCCATTTCCCTAGAAGAAAGTTAAGGCTCAGATTAGGCAAACATGTTTTTATTTTCAAAGATCTCATGAGCTGAAGAGTAAGAGGATCCAGGGGTTTTGTCTGATGATAAACTGTGTCATTAGATACAAATAGAAAAAAGAGAAGACACCACATTCAGATTTTTATTCTGTAGATAATGGTCTTGGGGAGCTTTAGAGTTTGAATTCCTATTTCTGATACATTGTAGACTGCATCAGGTTGCAGCTGGACAGAACTGGCTGCCACTCTTGTGCTCACCAACAGGCCTGACCCTGATTTCCCATGGCTTCTAAAAGCCTAAAAAACTCCCTCCCCAGCGACCATGCTGCTTCCCAGAGAGAATGAGGCATTGCAGCACTGACATATAAGCATCTCCCTCACGATGATCTCCTTTTGCATCTGCAGTCATGAGTAGCCTGCCCACTCCTCTCCTCTAGTTCCTCTTGGTTTCAAGTTCCATTCTGTAGTTGACAATGTGACAGTGGCAAGGTCCCCGCTCACAACTCCTGCTCTGTTTCCACATGAAGGTGCACTTTGTTCTACATCACTGAAGTCTATTTCCAACCTAGTTTTCAGCTGAAACACTTTAAATCAAAAAGGTCACTGAATAAGATGTCTGTTTCAATGTTTGCTATGTTAGGGTAACCACCCAACGAAGAGTCTTCAAAAGCAAACTGAGACATGACTGTGGAAAGGGTGGGAGGAGGGATGAGGAGTTCAGGCCCACAGTCTCCGCAAGGCTCTTCTTGACAACAAGTGTGATGTGATTTCTACTCAGTGTGATGCAACACAAGCAGCGACATCCCTGCCTCCTCATAGGTGATGAAAATACAGGGTGCCCTTGCCTGTGATGCAAACGTCAATGATAGAACTCCGTGTCTGAAACAGGCCACTGTTTATATGGTCACCTGCATAAAAGCATCATTCTATGATGCTTTTACTTTTCCAAAGTGACTTTTTAAAGTAACATAACTAAAAACTACCATTCTTTGATTATTTGTGTGACATGGCCCCATGTTATCTCAGAGTGAATACTTTAAATCAAGTAGTTTCAATAAATGTAGTGGTGATTTTAAAGATAGCCAGTATTAGCATATAAAAATTCTCTATATTATAGGCACACATTGTCTTTCTAAACTAGTTTTTTTCCAAGTTACTTGAAGAGCTTTTGGAAGCTCTTGAAGGTAATAAACACTTTCTTATGGAAAATGTGCGTTTCACACACACATATATAATATTATGACATCAGGGAGGTAAAATATCACTCTGCCTTACCTATGGACTACACAGAGATCCCAAAACTCTTTTAGGATCCTTGATTTTGAGGGACAATACCAAGCATAATTTTTTTTCAAGGATTCTTCTGGAACACATATGAGAAATGAGATTCGGCATCACAAATGTAGGTTTCATCCTTAGATTTACTACTATACAATTTAAAAATAATTTCCTTACCCTCTTGCCCAGTCTTCTAGCTTCAATCATGATAGGACCAAGGTCAGTAGAGGGACATCAAGCAGATTTTTACATCAGATAATTTAAAGGGGGAGAAAACATTAGAAAGGCATCTGACCTACCTAATATACATGTGCACACACACACATATAGATACAGACAGACATGGAGATAGGTAGAGAAAGAGATGTAGATGTGAATATACTTAAGGAAAAAGATATTTGTCCTGGAAAGCTTTAAAATCTGAAGGAGTTATCTCAACACCTTATAAGTCACACTCAAGCAGATTTTGCATGATCCTATAGACTCTATTTTGGCGAACCAGGCTTCTTGTTTGCTAACTGAAAGGACGGCCATGCCAGCGTTTTAATATTGGAAAGTATAAAGAACCCAGCGCTACTCCTCATGAAACTATATCACACAGCATCAGAGCAGTAGTTCTCTCAGGGTGGCCCCAGATCTCCACAGCACCCTCAGGAGCCTGATAGCAATGCAAATGATCAGCCCTACCCAGACCTGCAGAAACCCTGGGGACCAGGCCCAGCGATCCGTGCTTTAAGTAGGGCCACAGGGAACCCTGGTTGAGAATCCTGTACTCTAGAGTGTCCCTGTGCACTGAGAGAGCTATTTCACCCAGAATCTGACCCCAGTGACACACCCACACCTCTTATAGACCATCCCAGTCCCTGCAACCCCTCAAAGCTGACAGAGCCTTTTCCTAACTGCAGACTCCCCTCCACGTCAGAACCGGATCAGAGTTCTCTGTTCACACCAAGATGTGGAAGAATAAGTATAAAGAGATTGAACAGATTGATGTCTTAGCATTTTGGAGAAACATGGATTTCTTGAAGACAAAAGCCTTTCTCAAATGGCATATTGGTAAAATGAGCAAAACTGATCCAGTTTTAATAAATAAGCAAATGTGCATATTCTTTCAGAAAATAGATGTGTGTTTGTTTAATTTCAGGCTTAGGTTCCTCAGTTTGTAAAAGTCCAAGTAATTTTTACTAGCAATTTCCCCAGAGAATTACTGATGATAATTATCATTGAAAAAAAAATTCTAACGCTTTAAATTACAGTTACAAATCATATATTTTTTTACTTTTAATTTTCACCATATTGTACAAATACATCTAATTATTCTCATTCTACATAGTATGCTATAAAGCGCCTTAGGGGACTGATTGGTTTATCAATTCAATTAGAAAGTTGGTTGTTTTGATTAACGTCAACTATTATCTATTATAATGAGGATCATACAGCCATCTAATTAAGACAAAGAAAGTGCTTAAAAATTTCCAAACCTATTGCCTATATGGGTAAAAACAAAAACCATTACAACAAAAAGCTGTCTGGTTCCATTCGATGTAGAAACAGCTAGTGGCCGCACTGAATTATAAGAGTCTGCAAAAACTAACTGATCTACATAATGATGATCCTGGGACATCAAGAAAAGAGTCAGTCATGTACATATTCCCTGGGTAAGGAGGCAGAAAACAGGGCTGGTGAGAGGACCTGGTAGTGCTGAAGAGATAAGGATAAGTCAGTGCTTCTCGAGTGTCTTTTCTTGTCACGGTCCCTGAGGGGTACACAAGACGCCCCCAGCTGCAGGGAGTGACTTGGGCATAGGAAGCAGGATGGTCAGGCTGTCTGCCCAGCCACCTACCCTTCACCAGAGGGCTCATAAGGATCTCCAGAAGCCTGAGTCCTCTGAAAGGACCTCCAGGTGCCTGCACTTTGCCCTTGGGCAAGTATTCAGTACTTATCTGCCTCAGTTGTCCTGAGAATCAGGACAGGTTTGGAACTGTTAAAAAAGACAATTACATGTTTCATTTGGAAGCCTATTGTAAAGATTAAAAGAAAAAAAATCTATCATGATCTGCTCAGGACGCTATAAAAAATATCAGACTGGATGTCTTAAGAGAAATTTATTTCTCATTGTTTTGGAGGCTGGGAAGTCCAGACCAAGGCCCTAGAGCTCCAATCCTGGCTGGAGAGGGAAAGAAGCCGGGGAGGGAGCAATGGAGGGAGAGGTAGAGGATGCCCTGGTGTACCCTCCTCTTCCTGTAAGAACAGTAGTCTCTTTATTACCTCATTTAAGTTAACCACCACCCTATTCCAAAGTCTCACCCAGGGTTAGGATTCTAACATAAAAATTTTAAAGATGAGAGGGACATAATCCAGTTCATACCAAGAATGACACAACCACAGATTCTTTTAATCCACAGGAATAATGTAGAGCAGCACTCAGTTCACACTGACTCATCCAGCTCACACTAATTTCTGGGGTTTTTAGTTATGGCAAATTCATATTCTTTCATATCTCCTACCAGTCAGTTAAAGCATATGAGAATTTATTATTTATAGAGTGCAAAGTGTTCTGAATATGGATAAGACAAATTTAAATGGAAAGGATTACCAAATAGTTATATAATCACGACATGTCTTTGGGTTGTGCCTGAGTGTCCTGAATTATCCCTATGATTCTCAGTGTGTTTATGCTTCACTAACTTTCCTCTTTGCCTGTGGATGTTATCGTGTCCAGGCAAAGGAAGATATTTGGGTCAAGAATATAAGACTCTCTAGATTTTCTTATTCCATTTGCAAACTGTGATTAGATATGAATCAAATGTTTCAGAAAACTTGGATCATTGGTCTTGTGTACCTTCTTGCATTTTTGATAAATTTATGTGAATGATTGTAACCTCATATGAAAAATTGGTTGTACTAGAGACATGGTAAAGTCCCTATACCCCACTGTAAATAAGTTTTAAAAGTTTGAAGTACTTTATCTCATTGAAAGATAAGTACTTCTATCAAGAAGTGATTTTGACCATAAAACTCAAGATGGATGAAAAGCCTCTTGGGTTAAATTCCTAGACTAAGATGGTATTTTCTTGTTGTTTGCTCTTGCTTGTTCACAGTCTGGGTCAGTCCTGAAACCATTTTGTGGTATGTGCTTATATGCACACACATATGTGTGTGTGTTTTCTCACGGGTAGTACAATCTAATATCTATTTCCAATTGCTATGGTCTATTAAAAACAACAGTTGGTTTTAGTTCCACGAAGAAACAAATCAGTTCCTTCAGGTGCAGACGCCGGCTTCTTAATGGCAAAGCCCAAGTGCTCCAGCAAGCTGATTCAGCAAAATGAAGTCTGAATTGGTCTATTAGTCACAAGGAGGAACAGTTACAAACCAGGATGTCTCACTGATGTGTAATCAAGATGGAAAGTGGTCTTTTGGAGAGTGGTTGTTCTTTCTACTTTTAAACGTGTTTCCTTTTGTGGCTGTTAAGTGTCAGCTGTCAGGTAGTCAAATCTACCTGAAAAGTGTTATTAGACATGGAATGAAATTCAAGTTCATGGTTTAGCACGTTTTAAGTAGAAGTAATGCTTCTACTTAAAAAAAGGTTTACTTTTTTCTCAAGCTTTTCTTTAACTTTCCTCCCTTACAAAATTGCTAGCCCCTTAAGCTTTCTAATCCTCATCCTTGGTTTGGTCTAAGCAAAGCAAACATCATGCACCCCGTCCTCTGGTACTCGCTGGGTGTCTGTGAACTGGCTTATGCAGATCCGTGACTCTTTTTCTCCATTTTTCCTGAGCTTCTTTGGGCTAAACCATTTTATTAGCTAACAAACTACAGTGTCAGTATAATCAAATTTTGAACAAAAACTTTTTTGTTTCATGTAGCAACTACACGATTCAGAAAAGTAAGTATATCTGTGTGCATGACAATGAAAGGAAAACACAAGAAGACACTTTTACCTACATAAATAAAGCAGCATTTTTGTGATGCTTCAAAGCTTTATCCTAAAACTTCCTGCATAAGGAAGAAATGAGTAAATTCATATTGCATGAAATCTGTAATCTCAGCTACAGCATTTACTTTAATGTGATATCTTTAGGACATGAACCCAGTATGATAATGATTTGATTGGTAAAGAGAGGTCATTAGCTATTTCTCTCCAAAGAGATGGCTACCAGAAAGGAATAGTGATTAGAGGTAGAAAACCTTTCTGTGAAGTTTTATTTTGTTTTGTTTTGTCATTTTATCCACATAAAAAATTACTTTTTCTATGCTCTACAAATTCTCAAGAGATTTTTAAATCCATATAATAATAGACGTTTTGATATGATCAATAACTATTGAATACTCTTACGAAAGGATTGTCTAACTTACATTTTTGATCATACATATTGTTTCAATAAATGAAAATATACATGCATTGAGGAAAAGATAGATCATGTTTTTATTTTATAAGCAATTTCAGTGTTTCTCACACATTAACAAGAAAATATATTTGATCAATCCTTCACTAGAATATTTAGAAAGCTAAAAATTTTTTTGTTTTTTTTTTTCAGAAGTGCTACTTTTGTGGTAGGAAATCATAACAATCACACAGTTAGAGAAATTAGAAATTATAACAAATATGCCCAAAAGAGGTGTTCCTCCTTTTGAAAAATATTAGAGTTAAAACTGAAAAAGAGCTGAGCATGGTGGTACATGCCTGTAACACCAGCTCTTGGGAGGCTGAGGCAGGAGGATTCAAGAGCAGCATGGACACATAGTGAGTTTAAGGCCAGTTTGAACTACATAGGGAGGCCTTGTCTCAAAAAAAGCAAACAAGTGCTGGGAATTTAGCTCAGTGGTGCCACGCCTGCCTCACAAGCACAAGGTCTTGGGTTCGATCCCCGGTACCAAAAAAAAGGGCAAACAAACCAAAAAAAAAAAATTGAAAAAGAACTGAGCACTCTTAAGATAGTCCTAATTTTCCTTTAGCAGCTAGAGGAGTGGCCTAGGGGTACGTACTCTGGATCTGTCAGTATACCAAAGCTAGGATACCCACATCCTAGACGCACTAGAGTGGGAGCTGAGGCCCCAAGTCTCGGGCAGCCTTCCCCTTGTGCTCTAGGGGCATGGTGCACATGGCAATTCTTAACATGTGGAGCCACCTGCCTGCAGCTCTCCCAGGCTGGGGCTACATGCCAATGCCGACCTGGGGTTTTGGGGGTGACCCCATTCCTATGGCTCCACGAGGCACTCCTCCAGTGCGGGGTTCTCTGCAGCCAAGTAGGCCCATTTCTGAGTCACTTCTGTGCCTGGGCCTTCAGATTCTCCTGTGCATCCTTGACATCTCGGTGGAAGCAGCTACAACCTTATAGCTATGCACTTTACACGCCAATGGGGATGACACTGTGCAACTAAGGTTTACCACCCGTGCCCTGTGGAGTAACAGCCGCCTCGGTCTGACAGCCTGCTAGAGACAAACCTGGGGAGGTCAAGGAATGCTGCTAAAACACAGGAGCAGACCCTTTGGTGGTGCTGGACAGAGAGCCCTGAGATCCCTTGGGACCTTGGCCCCTGCTTTTGAAGTTGTTCTGCCCTTGAACTCCTGGTACTCTGGGCTTCCGATGGGAGTGGCTGCTCCAAAGATCTCTCAGGTCCCATCACTCTCCCATTGTCCTGATAAGTAACATACAGACAACACATACTAATCTTATCCACACATTGGGTGTTCTTTTCCATACATGCTTTCTCAACTGCTATAATAAAGCCAGGCTGGGAATTTTCCAAATCTTTAAGTTGTGCTTTACCACTAGGATCACTTTTCCTCCAGTGTCCAATAGCATGCATGTTCCTTATTTCCATCTAAGACCTCATCAGAATGGCCTTTGCCATGTTTACCCAGCATTCTGATCCAACTAAGTTTTCCTCTATCGTTCTCTTCTTCTGAGTCCTCCTCACAATCTCTTCATGATCCATTCACAGCATGTAGGATTTTTTTTCATTTCAAAACTCTTCCAGTCTCTTTGCCCATTACCCAGTTTCAAAGCTGCTTCCACATTTTTAGGTATTTGTTTACCAACAGCCCACTTCTCAGTACCAGTTTCTGTCTTTGTCCATTGGACTGCTATACAAAATGTCTTAGACTGAGTAATTTGTAAATGATAGAAGTCTATTGTTCAGAGTTCTGGAGGCTGAGGAGTCCAAGGCTGCAGAAGAGTTAGTGTCTGGCAAGGCACTGTACCTCATAGATGGTGACTTTCATTTGTCCTCACACAGTGAAGGGGAAAACAAGCTCCCAAAGGCCTCTTTTGCAAGGGCAATTATCTCCTTCAGGGCAGAGCCCGCATAACATACCCGGCTCCCAAAGGTCCCTCTTAATACTACCACACAGGGATTAAGTTTCAAAGGATGAATCTGGGCAGGACATAAACACGCAGGCCACTCCACTTCCCTCATAATGCAGGTAGACTTCTTTCGTAAAGTTGTTACGAGAATAAAATGAGGATGACCCAGTACCTGACACAGAGTTTGGTGTGGCAAGAACCAGACTTTGATTTTTCCTTATCTTAGAAGCATGCCCTTATTATTCCCCTTTGTATGTTCAATATTTGCTAAAAGGCAAAAGATTTTTATGATCTAAAGAGAAAGTATATTATGCACTTTCCATGTTTGGTACCATGTTTGCCACACAGCTGCTCAATAAATTCTTGTTAGATGACTAAATAACAAGCAAAAAAATGGTAATGATTATTTTCTTAAATATTTTATCATTAAATTTTGGTGGTATGCAGAGTTTTTATATATGATTTACCCAATACTCACAGTAACACAATAATTCCTCCACACAGACTGCTAACAAACAGATTTACTTCTTCATGTTCTATATTGAATCTGTGAATCACTCCTATTAGACTTGTTGAGATCTAAACTAAAAAAGAAAACTGGGGAAATGAGAAAAGGAAGTAATATCAAAAGCAGGGTGAGAGTGTTGACAAATTCATAGAGTAGTCCTCAGTGGACCCTAAAACATGCTCATAGACAAAAAGCATAACAGGAGAGCACTGAATGTTTGGATGGAGGACCAGACAAAGCCTACCACATTGACTTCAACAAAGCCAAACACTTTGCTAACCAGCAATTCATTATAATTCAGTGGAAGAGCTGCTGAAAAGCTTTTAGTGGCAATGAAACAAACAGTCCCATGCCCTTTCCTACAAAATACTATACCATTCTTTTGGGACTTATTTAGTATTAATGTTTATTCTTTTATATTAATGAAATTCACAGCATGTTAAAATTCACTTCTGACTTTAGTCCCTCAAGCATATATTTTTCTTAAGGTCCTTTAGACCTCAGATAATGAAAGGACTATTCATGTATGTGTGTGTGCATGAACATGTGTGTGTATGTTACGTATGCACACACTATACTGGTTAAAAATATGTGTATATATTATGCATGCTCTAGATACATACACACACACACATACTCAACGCTAAATATGCACAAACACAAACAGTGTACCTTGCTCTCCTTTAGACTGTCCAAGCCTCCAGGAAGGAGTCTGTGTCATATGGTTCTCATATAGTGCAACATTTATAGCATTGGTTAAGTGCTGAGCACAACATGAACACTTAACAGATACTAAAAATGTTTTTTAACTTTAAGAGAGAAGAAGTTTGGAAATCCAGTCCCTTTTAAAGGGTTTAAAGTAGCATAAAAATTCAAAGGAAGAGAGGCACTGTTTGGTTAACCAGAGCATCTTCTAATAAAACCTTTGACATGGCTGACTGAAACTGTAAGTAACAAGATGGCAGCTAGCACGGGGTAATGCCTGACACTACAATTCTTGTGACAAAGTACCTGGACGTATTTCTCTGAATTAACTAAAAATTGTATGATGTCTTCTCATTTTTATGGTTTTTCATATACTATATAGTATGGAAAGAGTAATCATTGAAATTTGTTTGAAAAACAGAAGACATATTTCTCTAAATAGTTTCCAAGTGGGAAGAGATGCCTAATAATGATAACATTAAAGGGAAGAAATGAAGGGGAAGATGGAGAGAGAGAAAAGTAAAGGAGGGAAGGAAGGAAAGAGAAACAGAGACAGAAAAGAGCAAAAACACAATCTGTGAAATCACTGGAGGCCTGGAATACATACTTTCTTCATTTTACATCCTCTTAATCCATTCCTGAAACTTTCAGAAGCACTTCCACAAGTGAATGAGCCAACACAATCAAAGGAACTTCCATAGTATCCTTGTTCAAAGGCCAAAATCCTTTAAGGAGATTTCATGAGGTACCCTGATGGATGGCATTCAGGAATGTTTGCTTATTTGTACTTATATTCCCATGACTATAGATAGCTCCCTATTTTAACAATACAATTGATCAGGATGCAGAAATAAGAGGAAAAGGAAGAAAACAAATGTGACTAGTGTATCCCAAGGATTAATGTAAATGTATTGTATACCTAAAATGTATAAAAGAATTTAAGAATAAAAAAAGTGAATAGTGTATCTCAGCAGCTTGGCTGTGTACCCAAGGAAGGCTGACAGGCGATTCTGCACATCACATCAATCACATTTTAAAACCCAAATTCTGATGTCATACAGCAAAGACAAGCTGAACTTCACTGAGCTCATGCTTAAAGGATTTCTCATCCTGCTTGTTCAGACATTGTCCCTTTTTGTAGTCTTGATTTGCCTCTTCTTGGCTGAGACACCACAGGGAAAAACTAGGAGGCTCATCTCCCTTGCAAAATTTATATAAAGCACTCCAACAGGTATTTAAAGAGGCCCTGGGTGTCTTGCCAGCGGTTAGTAAAATTTCCCAGCAGGCTTGATACCCTGAGGCAAGGACCTTCCAAATGGACTCATAGGGCAAAGTGCCAGGTCTAAAGGTAAAGAAGGTGCCTTTAACCCTACCCAGAGGTGATCTGGCACAGGGCTGGCTCAGGGGAAGAAAGGTGGCAGTATTTAACTACTTCAGCTCTAGAAAACTCAATTCCTTCCTCCCACATACATCACCCCCACTGCCTCTTGCTCAACACCTGCTTCAAAGGAGGTAGGTGAATGGGTAGGTCCCGGGCAACAGGCTGAACACAACCTCCTGCTCACCAGCCACCTGGATTGCCTAATAGCTGTCAACTCATCCTTTCTGCGGTGGGGCTTTGGTGTTGTCCCAAGAACAGCACAGTGGCTGGTTAACCAGAGCCTTTGATCCTTGGAGTTGCCACTATCAGTGCTTTTTTCCCTCCTTTTTTTCTGTCTTTGTCTGAACTTTGAAGATAATGAGTCTTAAACATTTGCAAGTAATTAGAAGGTGTGGCTGCCAAGGAAAAGTGAGTATTTTTATTCTAAATGGGAAGAGCAGGTTGCTTTGCTCTTCACTCAGCTCTAATTATCACATGTGCTTATTTGGTCTCTGATATACTGATCTGGCCCTAGTGGTGAAACCACACCTAGGAAGTAATGAGCCCCTCCTGCAACAATAACAGCCATTAAGAGCTGCGAAGCTGAGTGTCACCATGAGTCAATCATTTATCATTTGCTGACATCTTCAGCCTTTGACTTGCCTTTCAGCTCCAATTCCTGAATGACAGAGGGGAGAGTACTGTATAGTCTCCAACAGGAAAAGGCAGGTGATTTCAGAAAATATGATAAGCAATCTCCTGTTTTCATTATGCATTTAAACAACTTTACTGAAAACAAAGGCACTATTCATGGCTGAGTTCATTCTTAGCACTTTTCACAGTACATGTGTGTGTGTAATGGAAGAACACAGTTTGAAATGTGAGCAATGCTTTATTTCCCATTGGCAATGAAGAATGGATCTGAAAGGTGAAAGGAAGGAAATGGATAAAATAAATAGTCATAGGGATAACCCCTCTCCTATAAGAATTCTCCCACAGCTGTCCTCAAGGATAAAAAGTTAAAAATAGCTTGATTTATTCAATCATTCTCCCACTTCACTGATCCATCTCTCAGAGTGACAAATACCAGATGATGAAATGGTCAAAAACAAAACAAAGCAAAAGATAAATTGGAACAATCTCACTCCCTAGGATTTAGTCAAATTCTGTGCAGCAAAACTTTGCGTCCTCTCCTTTATTTCCCTCAGGTGTGGAAAGAACACTTCAGAGCCATTCAGCCAATACCTTCATCTTACAAAGAGTAAACTGAGGCACACAGAAAGGATGTTTGCACAGCCCAAGTTCACATGGTTTACAATCGGTTTTGGGCCCTGTCTGATTCAGAATGCTTGTGGTCCTTGGCCAGACCTTGCCTCTGCTTTCCCATCCTTTGGCAGGACGCCTCCAACCACATGAACCCTTAAAGCCTCAGTGCCTGCAAAACAGCCTGGAAGCAACAGTGTTAAATTAATAAAGGCATCTGGACCCTTTCACAGGGATTCCCACTTGGGGGTTTTTGTTTGGTTTCTGTGGTGCTGGGATTGGACCCCATACCTTGCACATGCTAGACAAGCACTCTTCCCTGAGCTATACTGATGGGCCTATTATTTTTCTTAATTTATAAAAGAAAAAAATTGTGTTGGTAAATTATGAAAGCAGCAAAATCTGCTTCTTTCTATTTCTAAAAACATCTTGGGACATACACTGACAAATATATCAATGTAGGTGGCTCACCTATCCTTGGAATTTTGGAGTCTGAATGTCTTCTATGAGAAGACACAGAATTAATGTCTTAATGAGACAATGGCTCATTGTCTTTATAATTTTTCCTATAGATATTTTCATTAGTGCACACTAATTTTATAAGATATTAGATTTTCTTTACCATTTTAAAGTATGTGTGTGTGTACACATACACATGCAGGTAGCCTATTTAAATTACCCAACTAAAGCAGGCATATGAAAAGATAACTAATACTTGTCTCATCTTTCTGAGACTGACTTTGAACTAGTTAAGAAAGCTTTTCATGAACTGCTGCCATAGTTTTTCAGATCTCCTGAAGGCAGTTCCTTAAAACAAAATAAGACCAAATGATAGCTTTTGGGGATGGAGGAGGTAGAGAATTATTTCTTTTGGCTCTCTATAGGACCTCAAAGGAGAGAGAGCCAGGACTTGGGTGTCGTATCACCAATCCCAGAGGTACCCAGGGACACTTCATTCTCACCTATGACTGATTAGTAGCCTCTCTCCGGAGAAACATGGGACTATGAGTCATTGACAGCATTTGATTAATCTCTTAGAATTAAAGGAAAAGTCAAAGAACTTTAAAGTCAAATAAGCCTTATAGGAATAAATGTCACTAGATTAAAAGTACATGCTTCCTAGATGTCAGTCACTGATTAACATATTTACCTGTATCAGCTTTTTTAATTCTCAAGTTGTACCTATGAGACAGGTACTATATTATACTCATGTATCAGATGAGGAAGCTGAAGCACAAAGAAGTTAGATAACCAGGTCACACAGCTGGTCAGTGCTGGACCTGGGAACCGAGCCTGCCCTCTGTACCACTCCCAGGGACTGCTAGGTTCAGTTCAGAAAACCAAAAAGCAACAAGGTGACATTCTAGAAACAGAAAATTTCTAGAAACTCCAAAGGCCTCTTGTTTTAGACATTCTCTCTTATACTTTGATGGAAACTAGATTTGAGAAATCCAAGTACAATCGGGACGCCTACAGGGTACAGTCCTCTCCATATGGTACGTGTGAGAAGAGGGTTGATCTACTCCTGACACCAATTTGTTCAGAACTAAAACAAAAGTCTCTCTCCCAGGGATTGGCCTCCTTACACATAGGTCCTAAGCTCATGGGGACACAAGGATTCACCACTCGTTTTGATGATAGGATTACTTGTTGTCAATTTTTAAGAGGTGATGCTGGACAGTGAACACAAGTCTTCTGAGAAGACAAGAGCTCCTGATGCTCATAAACACAGAAGCAATGTCAGAAAATGCAATGAATTTAAAAGATGGATTAGTCAGCTTTCCATTGCTGTGGCAAATACCTGAGATAATCAACTTAAAAGATGAAAGGTTTGTTTTGGTTCATAGTTTCAGAAGTTTTAGTCCAAAGTGTCAGTTGGCTGTACTATTTTTGAGCTTGTGGTGGAGTAGATATGAGAGAGAGTGAAGCACAACAGCCAGAAAGCAAAGAGAAAGAGGAAGGGGCCAGGATCCTAATGTCTCCTTCTTGGCCACCCTCACAATGACCTAACTTCCTCCCTGGTGGCCCCGCCTCTAAAGGTTCCAACACTTCCCAGGAGCACCACAGTCTGGGGACCGAGCCTTTAGCACATGAGATTTCAGGAGAATGTTTAAAATCTAGTCCACAACAGAAGATCCAGCCAGGCCTACTTATTTCAGTTTGTTTCAACAGAACTCCACCAGATGAAGAAATTAGCCCATAAATAATTCAATACAAGCCAGAAAATGATAACTATAGTAACAGAGGATCAAGGTGCTTTGAAGATACAGAAAGACAGTTCATGAAGAAACCATGGCTCCTCCCTTCACCCTCCCCTTCTACTCCTACTCGCAAGGAAAGCAGCCATTTGGTGTGTGATATTTTTCACCAAGCACACAATAGAGTTAGGTAACTTTGGAAAGAAAGGAGATTTAAATAAGGAAGCTTGATGAAGTAAGCTATCAATGTGCATTCTTGGGTGGAGAGAATACACAACATGTACCAGTGACAAATAGCAGTTGATCAAAAGGATATATTTTCATCAAAAGGATAGATTTTTCTGCCTCTATCTGTCTTTATTTAAAAAAAACATGCTCATTTAAAGGACTAATTAGAATGTAAAGAATTTCTTATTGAAGTAAAGAAGCTTTTTAATAAATGGACTCATGTAAAGAATAGAACTACTGCAAGAGATAAATTAATGAGCATAATAGTATTTATTTGTACCTCTCAACGGTTTTATAGAACTTAAAAATTTGCAAAAAGAAAGTACAATTCCAACTTTAAAACTTAAAGATTAAAACTCTCTTTCCTTTCAGCCTCTCAATATGAACTTTACACGTTAGATGCCATTGTCTGAAGCCAAGTAGAAATAAAAAAAAAATAGTAGGTTGGATTTTTTACCTTCATATGTAAACATTTTATTTTATGAACTATTTTCACTTCTGTCCTGTGAATTTGCATTATTTCAGTAATTCCATCTGAGAATGCTGTGGGGAAGTTCAAGTTCTTATCAGAAAATGTTTTAAACACTTGTATAATAAATATTTCAGTTTGACAGCATTATCAGGCATTTTCCAACTTGATTCTTACAAAGTTTGTTCAACCTAATAAAAAGAGTTCTTCTATCTCTAATCATGTGTTTTTCTCAACCAAAAAAGCCTTTGTTCCACAGAATGAAACTGAATTTCTTAAAACTGCAAATCTTAGCACCTAGATCAATAAGG
Source organism: Heterocephalus glaber (assembly GCF_053883595.1). NCBI lineage: Eukaryota > Metazoa > Chordata > Mammalia > Rodentia > Bathyergidae > Heterocephalus > Heterocephalus glaber. Next base: position 9,859,840 of record NW_028258315.1, read on the forward strand.
CTGGGATGACTTACATTTCAGGTTTGGTAAGAGTGGAGTATTATTGAGACAACATATAACTTACTGTGTTTGGGGGTGAAAAAAAGAAATTCCCTAGATCCTTAATGAAACTTTGCCTTTAATTTTCTTAACATGTGTGTATCTATGTGTATGTGTGTGTATAAATATAAATCTGAGGGGCATGAAAAAATTCTAGTACCTTTGAGGTATGCATAAATGAAAAGTAAATCTCTGGTTTTCAAATGTGTGATTTTTATTCCATCTTACAAAAAGAGTGTTTTCAGTGTTTGTCTGTGACAGCCCATTCACAGAGGCAGTTATGGGATGAAACACCAGAAGCTGCCCTTCTGTGTCCACCCATGGCCCTCATATCTGAGTCTTCACTAGCTTTTGGAAGCCAGAAAATAGAGATGTGGATGGACAACCCATTTGGCATAAAAAAGCGAGAGCTGCCTTGACATTTAGTCTAGGTAAGTTGCTAAGTAGGTAGAGCTTTGCAAGTAGGAAACAGAATAGTTCTATTTTATTAGAGTAGTTCTGTTTTATTATCTATTTTCACAAACAAAAACTATTTACTCTGAGGGCCAGGGATTTAGTGGTTCAGGCGCCTGCCTCACAAGTACAAGGTCCTGAGTTCGATCCCCAGTACCAAAAAAAAAAAAAAAAAAAAAACCAACAACAAAAAAAACTATTTACTCTGAGAACTCTACTACTAAAATTATTCAATGATTAAATAATTAGCATTAATTCTAGAAATATCCACTTAAAAAAAAAAAAAGAAATATCCACTTAAGACTAGTGATCTTGGGCCGGGGATTTAGCTCAGTGGTTTCGCCTCCTGCTGCGCAAGCGCAAAGACCCGAGTTCAATCCTCGGTACCAAAAAAAAAAAAAAAAGACTAGTGATCTTGAAGTTTTCTTCCAATTTTAATCCCATAGATATGAACATCCTTAAGGAGAAATCACTGTTCTTTCTAGTTTAAAGAGTGAGAAAGTTTAGCACCTTCTAAAAAATGTATTTTATGTTTTTCTTCAAATCAATAGACACATGGGTGGAGGATGTAGCTCAGCAGCACAGTGACTGCCTGGCAAGTGCAAAGTCCTGAGTTCGATTCCTGGTACCAAAAAAAAAAAATCAATAGATATATGAATAATTGAGTTTAACGCACTGTCAGAGTCTCAAAAGATCCAAATCCAGCAGTGCTGATGGACTCTACCATGCTGAGGCCTGTGTCCTTAAACTAAAAACTTGGCCCTTTCTGATACTGGCATCTTCACACTGAATTGCTAGAGCTGTGCATTTCTACTTCCAACTATTGTCCTGTTTGCATTCTGGTGAGTTTAGTAGAATGTATTCAAGCCCTCCGCAAACCAAAATTTGACCAACTTTTCTGACCATTTCTGTTACTGTATTCTGTAAACAAGCATATAAATCAGACCTGTGACTTAGCTTTCTTATACCAGTTAGAACCCTTTATCCCTCTAGGCTCTGCCTTGGCAAGCACTTTCCCATGAGTATTCCATACAGTACATATTCACTGGCAAAACTGTAGGAGGTTTGCTTAGAGGACAGATACTGAACCTTATCCAGCTCCTGCTAAATGGTAAGAAATAAACCTACAAGACAGTTCACTGTACAGTTCAGCTTACACTGCTTTCCATCTCATACACAGGCTTTTTCACTTAAGTCCTTTGGACTATTGTCCTAATCTATTTTCAAGCCTCTAAAGTTATATACTTCTGCCAGTGGCCTTTCAAACATTGGCTATTCTTAACATTTTTAAAATCTAGAACATAAAAACCACTATTGAGAAATAAACATATTTTTCCCTTCATCTGTATTGAAGCACACCAAACACATTCTTTTGTTTACTCTTCAGCTGTTATCCTGTTATTGATGGTCAGTAGACAAAAATAATTGCAGAGAGGACAAAATTCTGGCAAATTGATATGATGATTACAAGTAAATAATAATTATACAATACTATAGTTTGTGCTAATAAAACGGATTGTGTCTACTGAGCCTACAATTAGCACGTTTTTAATACCAGCCAAATTAATTTCATAGCTGACATTTGCAGCACAAAGTAATAGTAAATTTGTAGTCTTGTGCTATCTCATCCTAGCACCACCTGCTGATGTTAGAGAAGCTTTAGAACTGGCACTGTTTGAGAGCTTCAGAACTCTACTTTTATAAAGTTATCCCTTGACTGCCTCTGTTTATACTTTGCCTCTGGGAATCTCCTGAAACATAGTAAACAGATGACGAGTAAATACACGATTGTAAACACATTGAATGGAGCTGGTCAGCTCAGTGCACAGGGTGGACTATTGCCCAGAGGAGGCAAAGTGGGAGACAACATTTCTCCTTCTCCAAGGCTTGATGCCCTTAATAGAGCAGCTTGGCACTGGATCACCTTTAAGAAAATGCAGATGCCCTGGTGCATGACAGGTGTCCCCTAAGCACTGCAATGTGAAGATGAAGCTGCAAAAATAGCACAGGAAAGTCACCACACTGATGATCTCTTTAGAGCAGGATGGTGTGAATGTCATTTAAAAAACAAGCCGTGGATGAGAAAGGGAGACTAGTGCATTTGCTCTTGGTTTCCCAGGGGTGGATCAAGTGGAGGGGCACAAGGGAAAAATACAGGAGCTTTTGCTGATGTTTTTGGCTTGATCAGAATAGAGAGGGGCTGAAATCTGTGCATCAGGAGTTTGCAAGCATGCCCCAGGACGGAGTCATGTGATTGGTTTCCCAAGGTCAAGTGACAACTGGAAAAGGAGGGGAGGGGAGGAATAGGGAACCTGATGAACACAGAAGGAAGGAACAGCTCCAGCTACAAAGCCAACTGGCAAACCCTGCAGGCCCATTGGGAGACTGCCTGGCAATGGATTTGCCTGGAGAGGGTAGAGTAAGTACTGACCTGTTCCTCATGCATGTCCTTCTTGATCCCAGTCCGAAAACGCAGCAGGAACAGCTGATACAATCCAAAGAGCATAGAGTCTCCAGCCTAGGAGACCAACAGGCAACTGCTGGACTGGCCCACACCCCCCAGTCATACTGAGCACCTACCTGCCTGACAGTGTTCATCTCTTTCTTGCTGTAGGCTTTGTTCTCCTGACCTCTTTGTCAGGAGAGTTAGAACAGCACATTTCTGTGCTAGCCTGGAATCACAAGTATGGGGAATGCAAGGATGTAATTCCCTTCAAAAAGCCACAATCCTGCAACCAGTCTAGCTTGTATGTTTAAGTTATTGAGACGCTTTTTAATAATATTGCCACACAAATGGAAACATTGCAATGAATCTGACTAAAGGTTTTATACTAATGGCAAATTCTATTTCTGGCTGTATTTCAATCAGTATACTTGTTTTCTACTTATCTGAAACAAGGAAAAACAATCATGTTCTACTGATTGGAAGTTTATTCGCATGACTTACAAAAACCAAGGCCTGCTTCTAAGACATTGCTTTTACTAAGTTTAAAGTTTTAAGAGTATTATGCTCCAAAAACATAAGACAACTAAATAAGACTGGGTATGTTTTAGAGACAAATAGCTCCAACATCAAACTCCCCATAGGACCAAAAGCTAGGTATCACTTGTTTAAATAAATTAGCATATTGTATTTTCTCAAACACATTTTAAAGGATTGGGATTTGTCTTGTTTTATTTTTATTAGGAAACTGAATTTGTTTTTGTAGCACTCAGGCAAATTAGATATGGGCTTACTATGTATCACATTTTGAAATAGAATATGGTATAGATCCAGAAATAAAAACAGAACCACATCCCAGGTCTCTTAATTCTGACTCTATGACTCTTCACACTAATTTTTTTGAACTGTTTATTAATTCCTCTGGTGAACTCAGAAATCTGTTGGCTGAAGTCAAATGACTATTCTATATAAAGTTGCTGCTTTGGAATCATAGGACATAATCCCCCCAGCCCACCCTGCCAAAAAGCTAGGAGAACCTCACTGTGGGAGTATGCTGTTTAACTACAAAGGGAGGAATGGAAGCCCAGACAGCTAAAAGACTTTCAGAGTCAAATAGTCTATTAGCAACAGTGCCCAACTGGAACTTCAATTTTCTTCTTCCTACCCTTATCTTAGAAAGCTGTCCCTCTAGGATGCCACTGTTTATACCAAAAAGGGTATTTCCCAAGGAATGTAACTTTCCTCCAGTGAAAATCCAGCTGGTAAAATACAATTCAGAATCAACTAATAGTAAATTCTTTATATCTCAGTTTAGCTATCTTATCACACAGAATTTTCTACATTTTATTTCTCATCATAGTCCATTAGTTTGGACTCTTGAATTATTTTTTCAGAACTGTCTATTTAATTTATTTTAATATATGACCTTATGTGTCTTTTCCTTGGTCCTTTAATGAAATAAGTGGTCAGTATTGAGAGACAAATCTTCAGTGGGAAAAATCTACCAAAAGCTTTTAACTTTATCTTTACCAGGATAGTGACAATATATACCTCTGTGTATTTTACCTACCATTTCATGTTTTGCCATCTCTGTTAAATGGTCATTGAAAAAAAAATCTGCATCACTTGCTAGCCAGACATTACTGTCCTTAACCTTTAATGAGTGTCAACAGTGCTCTAGGCACCACACAGAGGCACCACCTCCACCCTGTATATCTAAATAATACATGGGAGAGCAGGTTGCACATGTGCATACATTTTAATCAATATGCATTTACTGCTGCTATAAATGACACTCAAACAAAGCTACTCCCCAGGTGTCATTACCACCTACAATAACCCAATGGACCTTCTCCCACTTCATATTGTTAAGTGTTTCTAAAAAGTTGCATGTAAATCAAATGTTAAATGCTGTCAAGGAACCCATTATCTCATGGAGAATCCCTTTATGAAACAATAGGTAGCATGTTACTAGCCTATAGAAAGTTGGAATAAAATTCTGGGGTTTTTTTCTATAGTTGTCTGTTTTGGATTCTAGGAAGCAATCCACTTCTTCATTTAACACTAAATCCCTACCGTACAGAAGGCAGAATGACCGAAGTGCCTACTTTCAACACAGAAGAGTAAAGCCATATATATCTATACCAAAAAATTTAAAAGTATATCCCCAAACTATAACAATTACAGTGTTATAGGAACAGTAAAAGAAATTCAGAGTGAAAAAGAAAAACTGACAACATATTAATAATGCATTTACAGCAATGCTAATATACTTTTTACATACAAATAAAGATAATTAATATTGGAAATTTGTGTAAGCGTTTCTTTTTATTAGTCCCTTTGATTTAGCTTTCTGGTAAATACGTCTTCATAAAATATTTAAATCACAAAATAAAATAAGCAGATGTCACTGGAGAGAATGTGAAAAAGCAAACCCTGTTCATCCTTTCAGAGGATACGTGGCATTACTAACTGCCACGACATGTACAAGCTATGTGGGCCAGCTGGTAAAAGTGCCTGTTAATTTAAAATAACCTGTTTGTTAATTGCTTTCAACCCAAGTCATTTTGCTCCTGCACTCTGAACCCTAAAGGTAGTTTGGAATAAGTGTGTCTGGGAACAAGGGGTAATTAATGTAAGCAGGAGGGCCTTGATGCAGGAGAGACCTGGATGCAGGCAGGGAAGGGCCTGGAACTGGTGTTCGCACTCTCAGGACCTGATCCAGCTGGTCTGTTGTTAGACTTTTTTTCTTTTTTTTTTTTTCCTTTTCCTTCTGCTGTCTAGTTGCAGGCTACCACTGAATGCTCCTGCCAAAGCGGACTATCCCATCAGCCCTCTGGCACAGAGCAGTGAGCAGTAGATAAAACCTTCCAGACACTCACAGCAGCCGCTGCCATCTTGGGAACCACAGCAGTGAGCAGGCAGCTCTGCAAATCCACTAACTGCCTCTCCACCTGCGTCACCTCCTCATCCCCAAGGTTCTTCTTGCTGCTGATAGTCATGGTGATTGCTTGACCTTGGGCCTTGCAGCTGGCGGACTTCCAGAAATCTCCTTGGATGAAAAGCAAGGTGTGCTGGAGTCTGTGTGCATGCACTCAGGCCCGAGCAGGGGCAGGGAAGAAAAGCCAGCTGAAGTTGCCTCCAGCCGGGTCTTCCCTGGGAGGCAGAAATGACGCCATCTTCACTCTCCCAGCTTCTCCCTGCCCATGGAGACCAGGCTGCCATTACCTCCAGGGTGAAGGGAAGCAGCAAAAAAATAAAAATAAAAAATGACAGAGAGACATGGATTGTATTTTTCCAGTCTGTTGAACCTTACTTTCCTGCATACCCAAAAAAAAAAAAAATTGTTCTGTCAGTTATTTAAACACGACTGTAGCATTTTCAGACATAAGTGACACACACAGGTTTTTATCTGATTGATCCTTCTCTAACTCTTTGAAGTCCTGGGTCCATCCAAAAAGTTAGGTCAATTTATAATTTTCCAGTGATCGTGTGTGTTTCTGTGTGTGTGTTGCCAAATGAGGAACCAGCATTAGGGCAATGGTTAATATAATATTAGTTAGTGTAGCTGACATCAAAAATCACACTCAATCCCTAGTTCAATCCCCATACCAAAAAAAAAAAAACACACACACACTCAAAAGACTAAGCTGAGGAGAAAGCAGGCAGACCAGTTTTCCCAGGACACACGCTACACCCTTGGTGAAAAGCTGCCTTTTCTTGGCAAACTCACTTTTGCTTTAATGTAGCAGGGAAGCGTGTGTCATAATGGAATGATTATGCCCAGTTTCACTGAGGTTGGGAACTGGGAGGCCCTTGGGAAAACCTGGAGAAACTTTTCCTGTGTTGAGCCCAGTATGCCACAAGGACAGAAATGTGATGAAATCATTATATTGACATCATTTGGTTTAATTCCATTCCCAAAGGAGTTCTGCTTACATCCAGTTTTCAGACCTTATAAGAACTCAAAGCAATGGCCATATGGGCCAACTTAAATGTGTTCTACTTTTACTTTTTTAATAGTTTCAAAGACTTTTCAAACTTTTCTTTCCTTTTTGCTTTATCCTTACAACTCTCCTGGAGAGAAATTATCTACTTTCTTCAAGTGTGCAAACTGAGATTTTTATTTTGAAAAAAATATTAAAATGGTAATTATGGTAAAATGATGAATTTGGGGTTAAGCACACCTCTTTGGATTCCAAATGGCTATTTTTATTTTATCTTTGCACTGAAAATTCTCTGGCTTTTGCTAGCTTTGTTTGGCTAGAGATGGTGTGAGGACACACTAGTCCCTGCTCAGCACGAACCTGAACCTGAGCCCTAGGAATTTCCCAAACCGGTGCGGCAGCAAAGTGGGTGACACACTCTTGCCAAAGTGTTCATGTCCATGACTGGGTTCCGCACTTTGTCATACTCTGTTAATCCATCTTTGTCTCCTTTCTCTTTCATCACTTATTTAGAAGGCAGCCTTAGGGCAAAGTGAAATCCCAATTCCACTTTGTATGTTTTCGTTATCTTTAATTTTTTATAGTCATTTTTATCAAACAAGTTCACAGCAGCTTTTGAGTTAGGTGACTGAGATATTTGTTTGATTAATCAAAAACGTGCTAAGGGGTAAGTACACTCAGAACTATACGGGTCAAGATTGCATTTTTATTTTATGATGACTCATTTCCTATAAGTAACAACTATCATTCTCCAAGTTCAAAAAAAACCTGTCTGGAGTATATTATAAAATTCCCACAACACCTGCCTGTGTTTTTAAACTGAGATTTTCCTTCTGGGAGTCACTCAAAGGAGTAGTAATACTGATGTTCGTGTTCACACCTATGGATTTAGAAAAGTCTCCCTCACAGATCAGATTCCCAGAAAGATTTTAAGATTCATCTTCCTGAGTTTCCCTTACTAGCACGTCTATGTTTCTCCTTTCTGTTTCATTCTGTAAAATCACTGTGTGTTCACAAATCTGTCCTTCCACCTCCGTGTACCTCTTTTCTTCCTCTCACTCTGAAAGCCTCCTGGAACCCCTGCTTCCTGGCCACATCCCCAGGCCCACCCTTCGCACAATAATGCACACGCACACCTGCGATCTGAAATACGCAACCAGAAACTCCATCTTTCACCAGCCTGCCCTGCCCAACTCTTCCTGTCTCACTGAGCACAGGGCTCAGAGACTGGTTCCAAATGACTGCTCCCTTATTTACCTTGCACCTCTCTTCCAAGATGCCCAAGTGTTCTGTAAGTGCCTCACACGTCTGTCACAACAGTTCTTTGACACAGACCCAGTTTGTCAACAGACATCCTTACTCCTAGACCGGAGCTGAAGGCCATGGATCTTCAGGAAGTCAGGCAACTCCCAGAGTCAGGGCAGAGCGGAGAATGCCCCAGGCCACAGTTCACAGAGCAAACCATGCACACAACAGTCTCCACTGACCACCATTTGTCCAGGAACAAACAAAACACAAAGTTTCAAAGAGGAAAATCTGCTTTCTCTAACACTGAAAATATCTGTGAAAAACTCCTGTATGTCCAAAATGATGGTTAATAAATTGACACCAGAGGAAGAGGCCTTGCTTAGGAAGCAGTATCTCGAGAACTTGGAGCAAGGCCTGAAGGAAGGCACAGAGAGAGAAAAGACAAAGTAGAACAACACTCTCCCAGAGGCTTCCAGACACCAAAATCTCAGTTTTTGCCAAGAATGTAAATAAATCTTTGGTATTATCCAGAACAAAAGAGAAGGAACATACATTCTTGACCTTTATCTTTATATAAGACCTGACCAAAAGTGGTGTCTTTAAAATTATCCCACATCATTGTCATCTTTTCTTAGACACAGTGGAATTATTTCTTTAAATTTCTTTTGCCTACCTTTGGTTTACTTAAGAGTAATATAAATAACATAAATTTCTTACAGCAGAGTTCTTTAGTGCAACTGTTTGTTATGACATAAAAATGGAAGGGCTGCTTCCTCATTCAAGTTTGGGCCCTGTCCTGGGTGCCTCGTCACATGGAGGTGGACAGCACAAGTGACCTTCAGGTGACTGATGCAGGGATCTCTGTGATAAGAGATGAGCTCATCTTAGGCTTTTAAAAGTGTCACTCGAGAAGATATTTTCTCATAGCTTCTCTTCCCTACCTTTTATGTCTTTCTTTTTTTAAAATAAAATCCTTTTGTCTTTAAGAAAATTTATGCAAAAATCATACATTCATGATTTTAGCAGCTACCAAAGAAAAGAGTAAAGGAAAAGCAACTTGTTTCTTTATTTTGGGTGAATAAGGATCAGGAGCTATTTTTCTCTTTTCATCATTACTGACATTTCTATTCCTCTCTTATTCTAAGCAAGAAATTTAGGTTGACTTTGTTAAGGAAGTTCCATTTTTCCAATCATTCTTTCAGCAAGTTAGAAGTTGAAAGCAATGTGTTTTGTATGAATTATAACTTCCCTGCTGAATATTCTACAGGAACATTTTTTCAGAAGTTTCACAGAGCATTTTTATGTTACTGTGATTCTTTTCCTGTGGTCTCTGAGAAGAAAACTAAAACCTTGTTCTCTAGGCAGATATTTCTGTTTGATAAAAGAAGAAAAGCCTTTGTCATTTCTTTCCCTTTTCAAAGTCATTGTTGCTTTAAAATTTGTTGTTGTTTTCTGTCCAGATATTTGACATCTATTTTGTGCTGCACAGACCTGACCTAGGAGCATGAGGCAGGGAGAAAGAAGGGCTCTGCTCTGAGGGGTATCAGAGCCCTGCTGTCATGTGTGGAAGGAGGTCACAAGTTATAAAGCCACAGGGAAGACCTCCTGTGCATAGGAGGAGGAAGGGACCTATTAACTTTTACCTTTCCCCCACCCCACTGTCCCACAGGGTCTCCACTTCTGCTTCTGACCAGTCTTGCAGGACCCTTGTTTATTCTCCACCTTCTCATCCACCTCCTGAGGCCACTTAGCTCCAGTGCAAGTGTCCCACAGTAACTGCAGGCGATGGGTTCCCCCACAGACACCAATCCAAGGGTTCTTGAATCCTTGATCCTTTTAAGATGGTACCGTATTTGCATAGAACCTATGATGCTTGGAGCCCCCTCCCTGCATATTTTAAATCATCTCTAGATTCTTTATAACACCCACTACAATGTGAATGCTATGTAAATAGCTGTTGTACTGTATTGGTTAGGGAATAATCACTAGAAAAAGTCTGTGCATGTTCAGTGCATATGCAATTTCTTTCTTTCAAATATTTTTGATCAACAGTTGGTTGAATCCATGGATACAGAGATCTGATTTCTCTGCTGCTGTGGATGGAGAAAAAAGAGGAAAGAGAAAAGGGATGCAAGAGATTACAGTGCTGCTCACCTCTAAGTGGGTCCAGCTCCCTCACCATCAGCTACTAATCAGCTTCCAAGTATCCTCGGGTGAGGTACCCGCTGAAGGATCATACTAGCTAGAACCAGCCTCGAGTTCCTGACTGACTTTGTCTTCCAGCATCTGGAACTCTTCCCTCAAAGTGCCCTTGTAGCAGCTCCTGTTTTCCGCTCTTCCTAGTCCTGCTGACTACAAGAAAGCCAAGGGATTCTTTGGGTTTCCTTTTGGAGGTCCAATCGAGTGACAAAAAGATGCTGGAAGGCAAGCCATCAAAACACAAGCAACAGGCTGAGGATGCAGTTCAGTGCTACAGCACTTGCCTAGCATACTTTTGAGGCCCTGGGTTCCATCCCCAACACTGCAAAAAAAAAAAAAAAAAAAAAAGTAATACTAGATTAGCAAGATATTCTTTCAGTATTTAGAACTTGGCAGTAAGTTCATTTTTTTTCTCCTTTCACATCCCTACAGTCCCAAAGTCCAACTGAGCATTAGCTGAGAATACATTACATAAAGACCTAAAATTAAAGCAAAATAAATGTACCCATGGGAATGGAATTAATATGAGAAAATGAAAAAATGGAAACAAAGTCTTTGTAAATAGGGAGGGATGGAGGGGTTGAAGGGAGGGCAGGGAAAGGAGGAAAAATAAGAACCAAGAGTGATTATGTGAAGGTGTAAATTTCCAATGATGAATATCATTATATTGTATACCTAAAATGTACCAATAAATTTAAATTTAAAAAAAAAATAAATGTACCCAAATATTTGAGCTACCTTAGAAGAAGTAAAATTGAATTAGAGAGTTGTTTTACTATTCTTCATGAGATGAGTAGCTTAAATTGAAATAAATAAGTAAATAAAAGTGATCAGTGCTCTGCAGCAGAGTCAAAGATTGGTCAAAGGTCAATTGCCGATGTGGCTAAAGAGCAGATGCAGTGGCCAGCAGACTAGCGTTACCTACGCCACTCCATGGGCTGAGCTCACAGGGCTAGTCCTGGGGCCTGTAGACATGGGACAAGAATGACCCTAATAAGAAGCCTCAGTGGACTGAAGGGTTCAGGATGAGGACCCGTCATTTATTTTGCCAACAAAACTTCAATTCTAGATGCAACTGGAAAGAAACAGCCAAAGTCATGAGCATGCTTCACAGATTCAAATTTCCAAGTCATTCAAAGGCACAGGTAAGTTTTTAGAACAATTTTTAAATAAGCTCTGATAGCTGCCTGTGCATATTTAGATACTGTCACCTCACCAGATAACTCAGCTACAAGCAGTGAAATGTTAATTAGCACTATGCCACACTGATCTGCTCTGTAAAACATGAAAAGGTCCCAGGTACAATGTCCTCCAGTCTGGCCAACTGATGGGTTTTTCCCATCAGCAGTCCATAATTTAGGACATGGCCTCAGGGATTTCTTGATCATCTTATTAGAGCTGTAGTGAGCAGCTTACTGGAGATCTAAGTTCTCAGGCATGAGGCCCTTCAGGCTAAACTGAGGAAGCCCAAGAACTCAGTGCCATTCCATTAAATTTGGAACACAAAATAAGCTGCAAAGGAACTGATCTGAAAACCTGGGTAGAAAGAGAGCTCTGAGCTCCCCAGCCCTCTCCCCACCCATAAGGATCTGACATTTACAACACAAAGCTATTAGCATGGGCTCAATTCAGGGATGTCCTCAAAGGGAGTAAAAAGAAAGGGCAAAGAACCCTAGCTCATCACTTGCAAGACCCAGGCAATGGACTTTATAATAGAAAGTAGAGTATCTAGGAAGGTGGACAAGATAAAACTCCTGAGCACATATTCTACTGAAAGGAAAACTCTGAGGCTTTCTTTGTTATGTCACTGAATACTGCCTGAAGCTGTGTACAATCTGCCAATTGCCTGACACCCTCCTCAACATTCTTCATTTATCTTTTCCCAAAACTTTCTTCTCAAACAAAATAGAATAGCCAGGGTATCTCCACAGCCATGAAAAGTGGGACGTCAGTGAGTTGGAATGAATGAGAGGCAATGATAGTAGTATGTGTTGCTGTTCATTCAGTATCCCTGATAACTCTAAAGACAATGCTTATCTAATTATGTGTATATGTATATAGTGTGTGTGTGTGTGTGTGTGTGTGTGTGTGTGTGTGTGTGTGTATATATATATATATATCTCCATGGACAAAACTGAGAGGAGGGAGTTGGTTCGTGTAAATATTTATGTCTACCTAGAGAGTCTAGTCCCAGTAGTGAAAATCTCAGTACTGTCCCAATGTTAGTCAAGTACTAAAAGATAAATTCTCATATATTATAGGAAACAACAACAAAATCCTGTTACAGAAAATATAAAACAAGATTTGAGGGAATTTTAATCCTTTATAATTCTAAAACATATTTTCCACTGTATCCAGAAGAGATGCCCCACTCAAAGGATACTAAAATAGACTAGTGCTATTCAACTTCACTGTCTGGAAAGCGAGTGACTTTGGTGATGACGGTCTTCTCTCAAAGGAAATCAGGCTATAAAGAAAGTCTGGCCAATGTCAAATTAATTTAATATTGTCCACACCATACAAAACTCTGGATGTGATCTCATCACGGACATGCCCAAGGTTTATGTGAAAAACCAGGTCTCTGTTTGCATTATTTGGGCTGCCAGTCACTACTAGGTCAGGCACTCTCCAGTGCACTTGTCCCGAACACTGTTATAAGATGTCACAGTGGTGATTTGAATGGGCGATTTCCAGAATGGCATTTAGGAAAAACAAATGAAACCCAAAAGACATGATGTCATGGAAAGAGCACCACACTAGTTACTGTACTACCCCAAATGCTTTCAGTGAACTAGGAATAGCATGGAAAATTATAACAGGTGTTTTGCCTATTTTTAAACCCACCTCAGCCCATTGATGAGATAGAACAGGTTTAGAAAAGGCTTTATTCCCTAGAAGGGCAGTAGCCTTAGAAAGAACAATGAAATTTCCAAATCTTTTTAAAAGGATAGACCCTTACTATCTTGGAAAAGGTTTTTAGTTCAAAACAAGCTCACAAAAATTAGAATACTAAGTATTCTCTTTGTTTACGTCTTGATGCAAGGAATAATGTTAGTTTCTTACATATTCTCTTTTTAAGTTATCTGTATCTATTGAAGTGTGGGTGTCTTCATCTGCTTTGTGTTACTGTAACAAAATATCTGAGTTTGGGTACCCTATAAATAGAAGAGGTTTATTTAGCTCACTATTCAAGAGATCCAAAAGCACAATACATCCATTTCTGGCGAAAGGCTCCAGGAAGACAGCATCACCTGGCAAAGAGTCCATTCAAGAGTGAATATGGCTACAGAAGACTAAGAGAGTGAGGGGGACTTGGCCCTCTTTTGTAACAACCTGCTCTCGTGGCAACCAGTGCCCTCCTACAAGACCTAACCCTTTCCATGAGCCCAGCATTAGTCCCTTCTCAAGAGCCGTCATGACCCAGTCCCACCAGGTGCCACCTCTTAAACATTCCGCACCTCGAAATACCATTACTTTGGGGACCAAGCTGGCAGGGTATGAACCTTTGGAGGAGGACCCATAACCACACCACAGCAGTGGGTAATTATAACAACAACCATTTATCAAGCACTTAGCATGCACCAGGCATGGTCTATGCCTTTTATATGCATTAAACCATGTACCATTCATGCAATCCTATGAGGATTCTGTTGGGAGAGTCAAGTTAATACATGTGAAGCACTTAGACAAGTGCCCAGTACAGAGTGAGTGTATATAAACATATGCTACTTTAGCTAAGATATTACAGATTAAAAAGCATGCATTCAAAATAATTTCAAGTATCATCGCTGAATACAAAAATATTCCCTTCAGTGGCACATTTTCTACATTTCCAAAAATCACCACT